>NW_020214862.1:0-10988 GCF_003070985.1 Temnothorax curvispinosus | reverse complement strand
TCCCAGGTTGCCGATGACGAGGTCCACATAGTGCGCTCCGTAGTTTTTGATGTCTACGTGTATTAATACCTTGAATTCGATGTCCACGTGTTCCAGGTTGCCGATGATAAGATCCAGATAGTGCGCTTCATAGTTTTCGGTGTCCAGATGTATATGTACGTTGAATTCAATGTCTAGGTGTCCCAGGTTGCCGATGACGAGGTCCACATAGTGCGCTTCGTAGTTTTCGGTGTCTACGTGTATTAATACCTTGAATTCGATGTCCACGTGTCCCAGGTTGCCGATGACGGGATCCAGATAGTGCGCTTCATAGTTTTCGGTGTCCAGGTGTAATCGTACGTTGAATTCGATGTCTAGGTGTCCCAGGTTGCCGATGACGAGGTCCACATAGTGCGCTTCGTAGTTTTCGGTGTCCAGGTGTAATAATACGTTGAATGCGATGTCTAGGTGTCCCAGGCTGCCGATGACAATGTCTAGATAGTGAGCTCCGTAGTTTTCGGTGTCTACGTGTATTAATATCTTGAATTCGATGTCTAGGTGTCCCAGGTTGCCGATGACGAGGTCCACATAGTGCGCTCCATAGTTGTCGGTGTCTACGTGTATTAATATCTTGAAATTGATGTTTAGGTGTCCCAGGTTGCTGATGACGAGGTCCAGATAGCGCGCTCCGTAGTTTTCGGTGTCTAGATGTAATAATACCTCGAATTTGATGTCTACGTGTCCCAGGTTGCCGATGACGAAGTCCACATAGTGCGCTTCGTAGTTTTTGGTGTCTAGGTGTATTAATAACTTTAAATCTAAATGTAGGATACGTAGATATCGAATTCGAAGTATTAATACACGTAGACACTGAAAACTACGGAGCGCACTATGTGGACTTCGTCATCGGCAACGTGGGACACCTAGACATCGAATTCAACGTATTATTACACCTGGACACCGAAAACTATAGAGCGCACTATCTGGAACCCGTCATCGAATTCAAGCTTGATTCATAAGAATCGACTTAAAAATTCCCTAGCGGCGGAATTAAAATTATGTCATGACATAATAAAAATTCGCTGAATTAAAATTATGTCTAGACATAATAAAAATTGGATGAATTAAAATTATGTCTTGACATAATAAAAATTGGATGAATTAAAATTATGTCTGACAAAAATAATTCCGCATTTTTATTATGTGTATACACATTTTTAAAAAAAAAGGTAAAAGGAGGCGCTAAGTACACGCATAGTAGTGTATATGTATTATGTTGTTACCCTGTTATGTTGTTACCTCGAAAAAAACAAAGTGGTAGTATTATACCTCTAAGCTTTACCCTGTACATACTGTTTATAAAATGCGTAATACTACAAAAAGGCGTGATATCCGTACAAAATTACCTTTTTTAAAAAAAAGGTAAAAAAAGGCGCCAAGTACACGCATAGTAGTGTATATGTAGTTATCTAAAAAAAAAAGAAAGTGGTAGTATTATACATCGAAAAAACCTAAGTAACAAGTGGTAGACGTAATCTTTATATCTCGAAAAATCTTGAAAAAATCTAAGCAGTAGTATCTTTATTTCCGAAAAATTATAACCCAAGTGATACACATCACAAAATTATGTTACCTTATCAAAAAGAAGAGTCGCGCTTCAAGTGATCTATTACAATTACAAAAAAGAAATGATATCTCTTTAAATTACAGCGCCAATTACAGAGAGAACATATATATTGCCTCAAAAAATAATTGTTGCACTACTTTGAAAAATTTTTACATTGTGTCAATTAGAAAAGTATGTATGATAACAATTTTATAAGATTAAAAAATTTTATTTAAATTTAACAAGGGAATACAAGATATTTAAATACAAAGTTTACATGTGTATTTTTTAGTGGTCACAAAGAATTACAGAGGTACACAGTACAAAATAAAAATATTTTATTAAAATACATAAATTTTTCTTGTAAAAAAACTTGGCGCTGCTAGACCTCGAAATTTTAAATAAATAAGGACAACAATAAATAAAAATAATTCAGAAAATAATGCAATGGGAGTAATATTAAATGATTATCAGCGTAGATGTGCGAGTGAGTGATATGGGTGTGCGGGTGACGACGCGGACGGCGGATAATGCGGCTTATCATTAAGTAAAGGATAAATTTATTTATTTATTTATTTATTTATATAGCTTACGTGTACAAATTGAAAATGTCCCGCATCTTGGACTAGATCAAAGAACAGCGTGACATCATTGAAACTAAGGTTAAAAGCCTAATAAGAAAGAATTTTCATCCAACTAATTTTATGCATGTACACACACGCAGTGTACATGGCGTTGCAATCTGACAAGGACAGATATCTCGTAAGATCCCGTTGGATAAGGACAGAATGATCAAAATAATCGGTATTTTTAATTCCGCTTAGATGAGGGCGCTTTCGGAGTTCGGCCGTCACTCCAGGATCCCCTTAACGCGGCGTTTATAATTTTACTTGGCACGAGACACTACCGTGTCTCTTGATTACATTTAATATTCGATTTTAATTTTAAGATAATTTGATATTCACTGTATTTTGAATATATAAATCATTCTTTTCTGATTTGTCGGTTTTCAGGTATTCGCAAATCAATGATTAATGTATTCCAACCTTGTTTGTCCGTTATATTCGTCCTCCGATTATATACCTACTACCCTTCGTTAAGTAACACGGGCTATTTCAGTCTTAGTTTAGTTATATATTGGCACATTGCAATAATTGACGACGGTCATTTCTTACAGAATCACGTAACTCGTAATTCTGCATAGAGACATTGCGACGCGCATCGATTACGTTTTATTTTTATGGACAGCACCGCGCGATGCTATATTTTCGGATCGGTCGGTACTTACAGCCGGCGGTTCTTCGTCGTACTCGTACGATTCGGACGTGGGAAAGCATGGAGTGTTTCCGACGAGGAAACTCGTTTTTCCCTTTGGTATACTCCCCCGCTAAAGTTCCGCTCTTTTTATCGCGGCCCTGCGCCCGAGACCTGGAACGAAAATTACTTCGTTTGTTAAGTTGAAAGGTTTGCTTCTAGCAAAAATTGTATCTGCTGCTTTCTACACTCTGCGACATACTAATTATGTAGGAGGCTGGATTACACTTCCAGATACTCGATCCGTTATCGAAGACAGGTAATGAAAATTTGATAGCGTCGCGAAGAAATTTATTTATCACACGTATTGATTTAATGTCAATAAGCTCTTTTACTGAGAGAGACCTTGTCATTAATTTGTTTTTTTTTTTTTTTTTATATAAGTTTGGGTAGTCTTTTTAAAGTTAAACACATTACTGTACTTTGATTTTTATTTTGAAGAAATTTTATTTGTATATAAATTACAGGTTTTATGCATTTTGTCTATTTTATTAGTTCATAAATTTTTCACATTTTTTCATGACTTTTACTATGCTAAAAATGGTTTCTGTTACATTTATCAGGCAAAATATGTCACAATAAATAGGTCATGGTTGTTAAAATGATTCAAATCTAATGTATTATACTTTGTATCAGGAAAGAGATCCACTTTTCCAATTTAACAACCTAGTTTAGAGTTTCTAGAGTTATCTAGAAACCGTTCCCATCATCAATAACTCGATTAGGTTGAAATTTATAATCTCGTAGTTGTCAGCCGAGTTAGGTGTTCCGAAGTTATCTTTGCAAGATGAAAGCTGTTTATGCTAATGTATTATCTTAGTTAAAAAGTAAATTTTTAAACGGAGATTATATTTTGCACATGATATAAACTTTTTATTTTTGAAATTTAATGACTGAAATAGCCTCACTCAATAAAAAAAAACTGATTAATGACATTTTTTTTTTTGAAACATATATTAACTTCTTTGTAAAGCTGTTGCTATTTTTAACATCGGGAAATTTATGAAGAGGACTATTAATAGCTTGTTAATTATTTTTTGTGTTATGTTAATTATTTTTTTTAGATATTAAAAGATATTCTTTAGCTTAATTTATTGGCTGATTTTATTATTAGTTTTTTTTATATTAACTGACAAGTAACACTACCCAAGTGTAAATCGCCGATTTGGATAATTTTTTAATATGTTTTAGTAGACGTAAAAATAAGACATACGTATTTTTTTTATCGGCGGAAAACCATATTTAGGGTGTGAAACACTCCTTTGAATTTATGGGTATCGATTTAATTGTTTTGTATATAAGGATTCAGTATTTTCGGCCCGAACCAAATAAAATAGTTGCATTATCAAGAGATATGAATAATGAAAAATTTTCGACTCGGTTCGATCATTTTTAGGGGGTAAACCACCCCCTGTATTTGAAACAAAAATTTAAAAAATGCCCAGATAATTGCAAATTTCATTCAAAAATTTTGAAAAAAATATATGTTACACTCGCATCTAAAACAAAAGTGAGACTGTTTGAGGATTTAAGGGTGACCACCCTTTTATCGAATTTCTTACGTAACATTTAGAGCATCGGCAAAAAATGTCCGTTTTTGGTACCTCGATTTTTGAAACTTTTTTTATGCCAAATGGTTACTTATGATGACCCAATAATCCCTGCAAAATTTTAAGAGGAGCATACGCCCCGTTTAAGAAATATAAGGGGTCAAAGTTGACCATATCCAATCAGAAAATATAGCAGCTTCACATTTATACTCCAATAATAATGCCCAAAAAATTCAGCCGAAATAGTTTTTTTAAGATTTTTGGCTGCTGATTACGAATCTGAACTTTGACCCCCTATATTTCTTAAACGGGGCGTATGCTCCTCTTGAAATTTTGCAGGGATTATTGGGTCATCATAAGTAACCATTTGGCATAAAAAAAGTTTCAAAAATCGAGGTACCGAAAACGGACATTTTTTGCCGATGCTCTAAATGTTACGTAAGAAATTCGATAAAAGGGTGGTCACCCTTAAATCCTCAAACAGTCTCACTTTTGTTTTAGATGCGAGTGTAACATATATTTTTTCCAAAATTTTTGAATGAAATTTGCAATTATCTGGGCATTTTTTAAATTTTTGTTTTAAATACAGGGGGTGGTTTACCCCCTAAAAATGATCGAACCGAGTCGAAAATTTTTCATTTTTCATATCTCTTGGTAATGCAACTATTTTATTTGATTCGGGCCGAAAATACTGAATCCTTATATACAAAACAATTAAATCGATACCCATAAATTCAAAGGGGTGTTTCACACCCTAAATATGGTTTTCCGCCGATAAAAAAAAATACGTATGTCTTATTTTTATGTCTACTAAAACATATTAAAAAATTATCCAAATCGGCGATTTACACTTGGGTAGTGTTACTTGTGAGTATCTACGTACGATGGTGGAGAATTTAATTAACTAAAATTAACTAATTTTATTGTTAATGAATACTTAATAATAGGGTAGATTTTAATTATTCGATCGAATACTGCGAATAAAAGGGAATCAATGTTATCTAAAAAATAATTTAGTACCAATTTCCATTTATCGGCACACTTCGTATTTCCGAAATAGTTTCGTCAGCGGCTCTCCATAAACGGTAATCCGAACGAGAGGGAATCGCATCGACCCGTCTTCCCGCGGGCTGAATAACCCGAATTCACGTTCGCGGCCATCGGCGGCTTGCGAGAAAGATTCCTTTTTTATTTTTTAATTCGCCGACGAACGAGCGAATCCGCACCGACGGCACACGTCTCATTCGCAGGCAGGTCTCTTTATGTCGGCAATAACATCGGGACGTGCCTTCTCGACAGTGGGACACGTTTCGAGCCAGTCGTTGGACCCTCTTCCTATCTTTCCCTACTCCTTCTCCTCTCCTGCCCTCGTCTCGAGCCGGACCGACTGGTTACATTCTCGTTCTCTCGCGAGTTTCAAGTACACGGTTGGTTCACTTTCTACCGAGAGCACCTGACCCCCGCGTGCCACTCATTGGGGGCCCCGCCGCCACCGCCACCGCCACCGCCACCACCATCACCATCGCCATCGCCGCCGTCGTCGCCACCGCCGTGAATACTTTCCTCGCTTGGGCTATCATTAACCCGGCCGAGCAAACCCGCCGTTAAATCGTTCCGCGAGTAGCGGATAACCACCGGCTCGTTTCCCCTCGCGAGTTATCGCCGCGCGCTCAAAGCCGCCGACGACCGTGGTTAAGGAGCATTCGACTTCTTTTTCCCTTGCTCTGTTTTCGCCCCCCCTGCTTCCCCTTCTTGCTCACGCCATTACGAACCGGCGCGGCGACAGATCACGTTGTTTTCTGGTCATCGGTCTTCGCTCCGAGGCCGACCAATTTCATGATCGAATCTCTGAACTGTCATCGAGATCTTCTGCTTTTCGTCGAAAAGTTAATCTGCGCGAGACAACGTGATTGTCGCACGAACGTTTCAAATGGCGCTCTGCGCTGTCAAATAGATAATGGACATTTGACACTGCACGTGTATACGTGCAAAGTGCTTGAAATCAACGCGTTTTTGTTTTTGAAATATTCTTAGAGAGGTCTTAAAGGTAAAATTTGTCCGCGGATATCGTTTCGAGTCAAGTCGGATATTTCCGTCACGAGCGGCGCTTCAAAATTGCGCGCGCGCGTCGGAATTGCATCGGCATATATCTCTCGCCGCCAAACGAGTTTATTGAGGTGAACGAGAGTCACACAGAGTGTGTGCATCCGATCTGCCAATCGAAATAGCTCCGGCAATAACGAAAGTAGGGCAGTCCGTCGTTTCGCCCGTTGCTCCGGCGCACACGGCAACGGAAGGGAAAAATACGAAAGGAACGAAAACGGTGGCCGCGTCTCTCTGAGGTTGCCAAAGCTTTAAATGGATGTCGTGGCCTCAGTGCTAAAAAGGGGGCAAAATGATTAAGGTATGGAAAGCATACCTTATAGAGAGCGTCTAGCTTTCGCATCTCTCTTTGACGAAAAGCTGGCCGTCTCTGCTACGTTCAATCCATCATCATGAAATAAAATGAATCGTAGACTAAACTTTGTGGCTTATTACCGTGTCGGCGGTGTAAATTATTATAATGAGTGTAAGTCTTGATTGAATATATGTTGTATGTATATTTTTGACATATTTAGACGTAGCGCCGTATAATGCCGTTTATTATACACAAATAATTATACTACGAAAATAACATGAAATGTATTAAGATTTTTAGATTTACATTTTCATACATTTACATCGCAAATATATTAAATTTTATTTCATTGCTGGAAATATTAGATGTATATCGAGGTCTAAATTATTCGGCCTCATCGATTTGATTTGTTTATGGTGCAAATAATGGTTTATCAACAACTCAGTCGATCTTCGATTTCCTATAATCCTCAGCAATTTGTTTCGCCGAAGAATATTTGCGCGATGACCTACTCTACGCTTTTTTTTTTGCTAATATCTGTATACATTTTAATATCGACTTGTATTTTAATAAGGGGATTTGAGAGTCGATTTACAATTTTCGTTCAGGTTAATGTGTCAGTAGGTTTTATTTCTCATTCAACGTTTTTCAGGATTACGAGCACACATTAATTTAAATGAAAAAATGCTGCCATTATTAGGTGGGTTCCTTGTAACGATGTTATGTAATGCAAATTTTATATCATATATAATACTATAAATTATATCGGTATATAGACGCAATAACACTGGAAACCTATACCTGAAACTTTATTGAATTATTCATAGATACGTTAAAAATACTTTTGTATTCAGAGGTAGTAACTTGTTACGAGAAAGTATTATCTTGATATTTCCTTAGTATTATGCAGGCTGGAATTATTCCATACCATGAAATTCAAAACGGAAATAGATACGTAATATTGTAATAAGATATTGAAATAATAGTGTCTTCGTCTCTATTTAAGAAGACAGATTAGTAGGTAATATTTCTGCAACAAGTTCTTTGCAGGACGCGTCTACCGTATCACTCGGATTCACTTCAATTTCCCAAAGAAGAATAAATTCCTAAGGCACTCGTGATAAGAGCATTAGCTTAACTTTAGAAAAGCAGCGTACATATATCCACCCGTCTCATCGATTGCACGTTATACAGACATATGTATAATATATATAATATATATACATTACGTATATGGTTTTGCGTTTTCTTGTGAGCGTGTTGCGTGATGTCAAGAACGCTCACCTCGAGATACCTACTATTGTTCCGGCGGTTTGCATATGAGTTATAACTTTATTCGACGACCCATAACCCCGAATCCATTTTGATCGACAAATCCGTTCGCTCCTTTTTATCTTTTTCTTTCTTTCCCCCTCTTTCTTTCTCTCTCTCTTCGCTCTCTTGTATCCTCGTGAGTCACATCGGCGTATACCGCGTGTGCGCGGGCATAACCGTACGAGATTTCCTGCCTTTCTCCAGACATGGCGGTTCAGGCAAGAAACGAGGCAAATATCAAACGATAAAACATTTATTCGCGGACTCGTGGAGAGGAGTGTGTGGGCAGTGGGCAGCGCGCCTAACGAGGCTCTCCTTATCTCTGCAATGTGAACTTGCCAGCCCCACTCTTTCTCACCTTTTCCTGCCTCTA
This sequence comes from Temnothorax curvispinosus, assembly GCF_003070985.1. Lineage (NCBI taxonomy): Eukaryota > Metazoa > Arthropoda > Insecta > Hymenoptera > Formicidae > Temnothorax > Temnothorax curvispinosus. The sequence goes on along the minus strand of NW_020214862.1, from coordinate 2,454 downwards.
ATCCTGGGCTCCTACGGTTCGAAGAAGTAGAGCAGGGCGCGCATAGTCAAAAACGTAATCCAAAAATTTATCCAGGCGTGCGAGAAAATTTCGGGAAAATTTTATAGGAGTTTAATAAATACATTTGCTTCGCGAAATATTTTATTGTGCTTCTCTTCTGGCGAAGCATAAGATAAAATTTATGTCTTAAAAAAAAGTAAAGATGATATCTGCTTTGGAGGAAAATTTTATAGAAGTTAGTAAATATATTTAATGGAATCTTCTTTTCTATTCTTTTTGGACGAATTAAATTAAATTCTGCTAATTTGTTCTTGTCTTTTTGATGCTCTTGACTTTTATTTATACATTAAATTCGATAATTTAATGTTTGTTTTTTTAAGTTTTATGTGAAATATTTTAATTTACATAATATGGAAATATTAAAAAGTGACAACAAGATCATGTTTGAAAACTTTTTTAACGTAATAATTATGAACAATTTGATAACATTTCAGAATTTCAGGTATATTATAGATCTCCAGTTTTATTTTTCTGTTGTTTATAAAGTTCGTCATATTTTCAGTTTTTTACATCTTTAAATACATGTTTATAAAATATGACAAGACGCAGATATATTTAATTACTACTATTATATTTATAGAAATCCATTTGAAGTCGAATACACTAAATATGTACGAGAAACGAAATTAATAATAAGTAATTATTGTTAGGTAATGAAGCCGTTATATATTCTTGTTTTATCTAATATTAAATAAGTTATTGTATTATTATATAAATAAATCGTAAATTAATTTAGTTTAGCTATTATTGATTAATTTTTGATAATAGATATTATTACGATGGTGATAGTTTGATGTAATAACTGGCATAATAATTTACATTAATTATTTGCGTCGAGAAATTTACTGAAGTTTTCGATGAAGGGGTATCAATGACCACAACAACCGCCAGTAACTGCGCTAGTTGCTCTCTGAAAGGAGGGAGAAAGGTTCGAATTTCGCTCTATTCCGAATTTCTCTCATTACTGTTTCTTCGGCTCTTTCTCGCCTCGCTGTTTCCCCTAAATCCATCCGATTTCCCACGACTTCGAGTCCCACCCTCGCCGACCTTTTATTCCGAGGGGAAAGTTTAATGAGGGGGTTTTTCTCAATTGCATACCAGTTGGTCAGTTACAGTGCCAGACTAGAGTCAAGCTCAACAGGGTCTTCTTTCCCCGCTAATTTTTCCAAGCCCGTTCCCTTGGCAGTGGTTTCGCTAGATAGTAGATAGGGACAGTGGGAATCTCGTTAATCCATTCATGCGCGTCACTAATTAGATGACGAGGCATTTGGCTACTGTTAAGAGAGTCATAGATACGACCGCACCGGGGGGTCTGGGGGGGCGGTTAGCCCCCCCAGAATCCTCCCGTGGTCGGAGTGCAATCAACGTCAGCAGTACTTCCCTTTGCGCTAGAATCGGAGCCGACACCGGGGATTTCCCCCTTACAGAGCCCATACCTTACGATTACGTACTCCCGGACAAGCCGACCCTTCAAACGTAGGGGTACGGTTTCCCGTAACGCACATATGACTCACTATTGTACCTGTGGTGTTCCCCAGGTAGCAGGGTTAAATCCTGCAGCGAGCATGACCTACTCGGATTAGATCAGCTCCACTGACAGGACCGGGGTGCCAAGGCACCCCACTAACAGGTAATGCGCAACATGAGCTTCATAGCGCTAACCCACACTAGGCCCTCTATGCCGCTCACTCGGCTATGCGAAACCTCTGCCCCTACGAGTCCGACACCATCTGGTAGGGCACCGGTAGCCTCCCGGTGGGGCTCCCTACCCCCGTAGTACTCGTGTCGAGCGATCTTAGCTCACGTTTGACGAGTTGCCGCCGCTGGTGCCATGCCACCAGCTACCACGTAATCGCACGAGTCACCCCGTACTGTTAACGCGTCGCTCATCGGTTGCCCGGGGATCCGGGATTCGGCAGCAGTCGACGCGCCTTAGGAATATACGGCACGTGGTGCGCCATATACCCCGCTCGTTTTGGGCACCTCCCACGCACGAGCACGCCGCGCTCGCCTCGCGAAACGCTACCCTGTTCAGTACTACCGGCTGCATCCGTTACCTAGCTACCTGGGATTGGGCAGCAGCCCAGCAGTTTTATGGGTAAAGGGCACAGGGTGCACCGTTTACCCGCGCTTGCTTGAATTTCTTCACGTTGACATTCAGAGCACTGGGCAGAAATCACAGGTCTCTCTAAATTCGAGACCTGTTTAAGTTTCGTCTTAATGATGTTACTTTCGCAGAATGCCGCGCCGCCGAGTCGATCGAGGAGAGGAGCCTCTCGCAATCGCGTAACCGTTAATAGTGCGAGCGATGGAGTACGATTGGAAAACCTTTATGAAGTATTCATTCGGCCTCGATCGATTCAACTCGCCTCCATTCTTGCCGCAGTAAAAGCA
>NW_020214861.1:0-5559 GCF_003070985.1 Temnothorax curvispinosus | reverse complement strand
GTAAGGGTGCCGTCACATGCGGCGTAACTTGCGTAAGCGTAACTGCGGCGTAACATGTGCCGACCAATCACATCATCTCATTTGAGTATCAACTTTCGTCTAGTTATTTTACGCTCTTTACGCTATTGTCATTACGCCAAATCCAATTTCTAGCGGAAGTAGCGGAACTAGCGATAGATAGTGCAGACTGGTGCAGGCTGGTGCAGGATTGTTACGCACAGGACGGATTGTTACGCACAAGAGAGAAGAATGAATACGGATCAATTAAAGGTAAGTTAATAAATAGTTTTGTATAGAATTTATTATAATTATTTATTATAATTTATTATATGAAAGCTGTGATAGCTGCATTCGGTCATATCCGATCCACTGTTCACGGCATGTCGATACGAGGTTATGATGGTTTTAAGATCTCAATGCCTTCCCTTTGGCTTTTTCATCCTAATGCATCATTATTCACATTGCATGCTTGCCTTTTAGCACAAATGTGGGTATTGCGGGAGACTGTTCAGCTTTACGAATTTTATCGAGCATGAATGCTTTAAGCATTATGTGGAGGATGAAGATCGCATTTGTGTGGATGAAAATTATGTTGTGACAATATGTACGTTTACTACATCCTTTTATTCTTCACGCACATTTTATTGTCTCATAACAAAAGAATTAAATTTATCTATTTGTTAAATAATCAAAGGCACTGCAAAGACTGCCGAAGGTCCTGCATGTAAAGATACTTTGGATGAACTCTTGATTGGGGCTGTGAAGGAAAGGAGAGCACTTTACGACTATACTATACCTGCTTCTCAGAGAACAAATTTGCGTAAAAATGCGTTATGGTTAGAAGTATCCAATCTTTTAGGAGGTACTATATCTAAATTTATTTCTATCTCTATATCTCTATGTCTTATCTTTTGTGAATACACATATAGATATTTTATACGTTATAAATCAATTATACATTACATGTGTATATGTTTGTTAGGTGCTCTTGGTCCAGAGGAAGCTAAAGCTCGCTGGAAGTATCTGCGAGATAATTATGCAAAAGCTCGCAAAAAGGCAAAAGCCTACATTCCCAGTGGATCGGCAGCTAAAATTGGTGGACTAAAGAAATCTAAATTTAGATTTTATGACCTCATGACATTCTTGAATGACTTTCTTGAAACACGGCAGTAAGTTCTTTCTCTTCAATATGCAAAATTATACCACTTTCTTAATTTGTCAAGTATATTGAGAATACAGCTTGTTTCATGTTCGACATACTCATATAGGATGCTGTATGTAAGTATATATAAATATATATATATATATATATTTATTTATTTTAGGACTGTCAGTTCATTGCCAGACGTTACTGAAAGTCAAGTATATGCAACATCTACGCAATACGAGGACGATAGTGTTGCTTCATCTTCACAGTTCACCGATATTCCTTCTCAGACTGCTATCCATACTTCTCCAACGATGCAGACTCCCATTCGTGTTTCTCCAAAAACACCAATCTCGTTGTCAAAATATCTCGTTTCTCCGCGAATCTCAACAGAAGACAGCGTCTCTCCAGAAATACCGCCAGCCCTCAGTAAAACTTCACCAATACCGGCCACAAATTCGAAAAGTTAGTAGTTTGTTTATATGTTTTTCCTCTCGTTTTCTTTGACGATAATAGCTTTATAATAACGATAATAATCGTTATTATAAAGTATCGAAATATGTGTATCACAGCAATAACATTGCTGTCTTGTTTTCAGGACCATTGCAAACTGCTGACTACGATTTAGATAAACCCCCCCGGCAAACCGCTGCAAAGAAAAGTAAGTTATCGCAATTTAGGGTGCTTTTCAATTAACGATACAAATATTATTCTGTCTTTATTGCTCTTTGGATATTGAACAAAGACAGAATGATACTTGTGTCAATTTGTGTTATCTACTAATAGGAAACATCGTTAATATGTCCAAAAATATTAGTTTAATACCTACGAATGAATTAGCGTACGGTTGTTGTCAATTAAAATTTACTTTATATAAATTCTACATTCTTGTTGAATGTAGAAATGTTTGTATTGCGTGTCTTTACGCGAACATATAACTCAGCTATATTAGTTAGCCCGGTTTATTCGTACGTCTATATTATGTTTTAGAGCAAAAGGGCGAAGATTTGCAAACAGCGTTGATAAAAGCGTTGAAAGAGGATGACTCAACAGTGGAGCCAGCGCAAACTACTGATCCGCTAGATGGATTTTTAATTCGATTGGGAGAAGGTATGCGAAGGTTGCCATATCGTGACAGAGCTCGCCTGGAAATACGATTTCTAACATTGCTTGCAGAGACGGAAGATTCTTGTGAGAATAAAAAAGAATAATCGATGCGTTAATTGCAATATTAATTAAAAACGTTTCCTTTCATTTATTACAAATTAGTTTTACATACAGAGGCATTCATACATACATTACGTATACACACAGCGCACTCGCTCTTACTTATAAGTCATCCGCGAAAACGCAATACGTTACAAAAAAATAATCGTTTCAACAGGTGGATGACAAATATAATAATTATAGTTATATAAGTATATAAGTTTTAGTTCAAAATTTTGTACTGGTTTACGCAAACATATGAAATAAAAAGTTTAACAATGGCATTGTATATTCTTAATGGCTGTATAATTTTTTCTTCAGATATTCTTAAAAAGTACGCTGTCTTATTTTATGTAGTTGCACAGTTCTGCACTCATTCGGAAGAAACGAAAACAATCGCCCAAGTCGCATTTCACAAGCTTCCCCTTGTTAATATCAAATTGGAATTATATCAGCATGTTTTACAACTGAAGAAAGTTAAGAAGCTTGGCTTCTGAGCAATACTTACGGAAGTCAACGTGTATATTAACGATAACATCTCTCGTTGGGAAATAGTAAAATCCTGCATAGTAAATGCTAGTATATCACCTGAGCAGCATGAATGTCTATTAATTAGCAATTGTTCTCGCTGTGGAAGTAAAAGCTTCAATGTGCAGAGAAAGCGTTAACAGCGTGAAAAACGTAGGAACTAGCAATTTGTCATTTACGATTGGAAACTGTCATCTATGTGGTGCTAATGACTCATACAATTTTGAAAAATCGTTGAGGTATAATTGAAGGTATCAGACACTGGACGTATCCCTAACGTTTCGTCTCAATTTCGTAAAACGTCGATTTGTGCTCTGTTACAATAAAAAAGGAGAAAAAAGAAAGTAACAATGTAGTATAGTAGATAGTAATAGAATAATATACATATATAACTTGGGGGGCATTTGCAGTAAGTCGTGTGTCTTAAGTTCTCCGTACACTGAGCGAATTTTTATTTTCATTGTAGAAACTTTTTAGGAATACGAGTAGCGATGGTGGATGGAAAAGGTATGAAGTGGTTACCACAAAGGCGAGTATGAAGGCAAAATTGCGCGTTCATCGTATTTTTATCCACGTTGGACCGCACTTGTACAAAAGAGAAAGCGATTTTTATGGATTTTTTCGATGCACACCAACAGTCGCCGCACTGTCCGTTTCTCCTAGCGTAAAACCGCCCATATTACTATTTGCTCACGGTTCGATTTTACCATTATTCCGCGTCTGGTGCGGAAATTCTTGGTCGCCGGCATATTTGCCGAATAAAATCCTCGCCAAACTAATTTACCATTAGGTTGTCTAAAATTTTTACGTATCAGACATTTTACGCTCTTATGCTCCTTTATATTTTGAATTGATTTGTATATATATAATGCAATAGTAGCTTAAAATTGTACACGATACTTTCGATTGAAAAAATCTGCTCGCGCGTTTGGATTGTCACGATATTCAAAATACTATCATCAAAAGACTGTTTAAATCAGCGTAAAAATATGTGGAAAAAGATAGTGAAACATAAAGAAATTGTTACCTGACAATATGCAATAGATTAGATGGCTGTGAAATGTTTTGATCTTCAATTTGAAATAATTATTATTAATCATAAATCTAGTATAATTTAGGAAGGGCAAATAATTTTTATTAATATAATTATAATATCAGATTATTATAGGATAATGGAAATAATGGTGAAAATTATCAACAAGTAATTATTCATATTTTCGTCCAAAAAGTTACCAAATATACAATGATATATTAATGAATGCCATTAATTAAGAGGGATATTTTAAGGATGATTTCACTCAATTTAATCATTATTTTGTATACTTTTAATTAAATGGAATAATGTGAATAATTAACAAAAAATCAGATTCTACGCTTTGGTCATTAAAATGCTTTATTGTTTCTTATAACGATATTACTATGTGCCACGAGTATGAAACTAATTAGCGTTTTAATATTAGATATAATATAAATAATAGTTACAATTAGTGACTTTTATCTAATACCTATCAAAATTTGTTTTATTATTTTTACGAATATATCGGCGATTACGCGTAAAAGGTTTTCACGCTCTAAGTGCAGTCTCATTCTCACGCCGATTTTACTCTACGACGTCGTTTAACCGCCGATGAAATCTGACGTAACGAGGAAAGTTCGATAGGTTTTAAGTCAACAGCGAAAATAAGTTTACAGCCAAATACCAGGTAGGAAGGACGCATTAACGTTAGAGAGCGATAATAGGAAAAGTCTCTGACATTCGTGGGAAGTGCTTTGAGTTCTTCGGAGAACCTAATGTAGCGTCTTTTAAATTCAGAGTTATGTTTTGCAGTCCTTGTCGGAAAATTCTTGGTAGGTTCCTGATCGCAAGTTGCAAATTCTGATAGAGACTTGATCAAATTCTCGATTTTTCAATTAGAAATCGTCGAGTAGACCTTTTTCCCACTGCCAGGGTACTGCCCCGCTGTTTTCGAAATATGCAGCGAAATCGTCTCGATTTCTAGAGGCAATTCGGGCGTGGGCGTTAGTTCTGCCTGCGTCGTTCACTTCCTGTAATGCACCGTTTATCACGGCTCTCTCTTCGTTGAGCATGCCTATATAATGCCTTTCAGAGAGTGGCAATTTGTTTTCTTTTTGGATAATAAAATTATGCAAGCATATAGTCGCTTGAACAATTTTGACTGCAGTAGAAACAGATGCAATTATCGATCGACGATAAATTCGCCATTTTGCTACCAAAATGCCGAAAGCGCTTTCGATCATTCTTCGTGCTCGACTGAGACGGTAATTGAATATCTTTCTTTGACGGTTCAGATGTCCGCTTCGTGGATACGGTCGCATCATGTAACGAGTCAAAGCGAATGCCTCATCCGCTACTAACACAAACGGTAATGCGGGCCCAGAAGCTTCAATCGGTCTCGGTTCTGGCAAATTCATTTGGTTTCTTTCGAATCGTTGGCCAAAGTTTGAATGCGCGAAGATACCGCCATCGCTCTGTCTGCCTTCCGCACCAATGTCAACTAGTGTGAAACAGTAGTTGGCATCACAAACCGCTAGTAAACTGATGCTGTGATTTCTCTTGTAATTGTAGAACGTTGAGCCGCTGCGAGGAGGTGACTGAAATGGAAAATTACAATTTTTATCTTTTAAAGTAAATATAAAATACATTATCTTAACATCGA
>NW_020214860.1:0-7408 GCF_003070985.1 Temnothorax curvispinosus | reverse complement strand
CGCCTTTGGATGAGTTTCAATATAAATAAAATGTATGGTAAAAAAAATAATGTGTTATACGAAAAAAAGGAAGCTACCAACAGTTACTTTAAGAACTGCCTTACATATGAGGAAAAAGAAAAGGATAAATGAATGAGATACAAACTTGTAAACGAATTTTTTTATATATTACAACTGGCTCAATAAGACAATGTGATTTTGACATGTTTTAAAAAATTATTAACAGCTGATGAGAATAATGATGTATCAACTTTAAAATTAACGTGTAAATTATGTGCCACGGTTATTTTATGATTAAAATTGCTATGAAACGTCACCATTTATGACAGATAAGAAATTTAATTTGGCTAATACTGGATTCATATAATATTGCAGTCTTTAATATACATTTATAGAACATGAGGTATTTTTATTTATTTATTTAGTAAACATTCTTTTTTTCTACATGGAAATATTATAACCTTTCATTTTTATATATGTAAGAATTTATATGCAAATAAGTTAATATAAGTTAAAAGCAATTTGTGTTCTGAGTTTTAGATGTGTATGAAATTATTATTATACTTAATATAGTTATTTATACTTTTCTCAAGTCTACAGGCCGATTTAAAAGAAATAAGAATTCTCACAAACCTATGATATCTATAAATGTTTTATTTATTTTTATCGGTACACTAATATATCTTATTAAAAATTTCTAACTTGATTTTTGTTTTTCAATGTTTATTTCATTTATACGTTTTTGAAATTATCATTAATTTGGGTTCAATAAATTGTGATTAAGTTGAAACAGAATCAAATTCATAATTTAATTACTTAATATATGTATATTTTACAAAATAAATAAACTTATATTTAGTTGTTTATCTTTCTACCAGTTTATATTTATCTTTTTTACTAGGTGCATACATGTGATATTGAGCAAATGAAAATGTAAAATAGTCAGATTACCTGTAGATGGAAGAAAATACGTCACAAGTTATAAATTGACTACAAAAATTTGAGTTGAGTTTGGTAACTTATTATTTCAAAATCTAGAGATTTGCCTTAAAAATAAATATAAAAGAAACGTGATGTTTTTGGTTAATTTTGTATCTTTTATTGAACTGGTTTCTGCGCTTAACGCGAAATAAAACTTTATATATTGTCGCTTTGGAAGAAGATAGTTTGACAGTAAAGGATATGGCAAAGTGTGAACAGTGAAAACTCTGTAGCTGGTAAAAGAAATTTATTTTTAAACAATACATATTGTTGAACTGCAATGCTGGATCAGTCAGTTAAAACGAGAATGTAATGTATCCTACATAATGAAGGAATTTCGTGACATATATGATTCATCGAATTTATTCATTCGTTTATTTTGTTAGCATATTTTAGCGATGCAATTAACAGTTATTGGGTAAATGGGAAAGCCGATATTCATTACTTGAAAAATTTGACTGCGTAAAACTTAAATAAAATATTCTGATATTTTGAAGTCAATCTCAGCGAAAATAATCGATCGCTTTATAAGCCTTTATTAAGCAGTGGATTAATTGATTTCTACATTGTTTTCAGGGTTAAAGCCAAATTAATGCAGAATTCGAATAAGCGTTTTACACAAATCTGATTGGTTGAAAAACGTCATAAGATTTTATTTGTTTACCGCAGCTGACAATGATTTTATTGATTCGTGTGATGTCATCACAATTTACACGAGAATTTAGCAAAAAATTACACATATGTAAACCGAATTCGGGTTTTATATCGAATTATGTCATTTGTATAAAACTACAGAGGAAAGAATCGTTGTATACGAATTACTATATTGTCTTAGCCTGTAGTTTTCGTTCGTTGGATTTAGGTATATACTTAAAGTAAATCAATCACATTGTAGAATCATTAAGCTGTTTTTTTTGTTGAATATAGCTTATAAAGAGTGCATTTCGATAAACGTATTATTTAATAGTATTGAAAATCTGTACTACAGATTTTCAGTACTGTCATACTGTGTCAGTACACTTCGGAATACGTTCAACAAAAGAACAAGGTTTCTAAACGCTATGTGACAAAAGAAAGCATTCATGGCACGGAGAGAAAGACGCCTAATTGAATCGTAGCGCCTCGACCGTGGATTCTCGACTGCCAATTTCCGATAGAAGAAGAATCGTAGCGCCACTGGCGTCAGCGTCGCCGCCTGATAAGGCTTGATTTGTTCATTCGCATTATTTCTCGCATCTCAAATACTCGCATTATCCTGACATTATACGTTATATGTTATATTCGCAATAGCTTAGGAACTTGATTTTACGAAGGAGATAAAACCGATCAGTTGCCACCATTGGCCACATTTGTATACAAGCATTAGCCTAATAAGACCATCATCTGGACGGCGTCGGGCGTTGAATATTATTTATCTGATGCGGCGACGAAGCATATCGTTAGAGAAACGTAAGAGCAGCTTAAGTTCGACTGATCAAGATTCAGCGAAAAAGCGAATACGTATAATGGAAGAGAAGCAAGTAAGTTTTTAACAGTTCTTTTTTCAACTTTGTCGAGTGTATGTTATTAGAACGGTAGGAAGCACTTGGTATAAAACTTGGTATAAACGATACAGTATCAATACAATTAATGACATTCCCTAAAGCAATATATAGTTACTCCACGCAATATACTTATATACTCTACGTTGCAAAGAAAATTCAGAAATATTCATACGCGTATCAAATCTATTTTCTACTAGCATGTCCGAGACAGTACCACGTCCAAAATCGGGACGCAAGACGTCTTTCAGCCATCTTTTTTAGTAAGACGTCTTTCAGACGTCTTGTGTCCCCGCTTTTCGGCAAGTGTGTTGTATGGGGTGTAATTTGAATTAACTATTAATGCCAAGAGCTGACTTCAGACGAATCTGTTACTTGTATCAGAATTCAAGACAGAACTCTGTTTATATGTACACTAATACACTACCGCTCATTAATTTCAATATACCCCCGAGATTTGTTGATTTCTCTGTAAAACATGAACATAATACGTGTGTTTTTACACAGAAAAATGAATGCACTTGCTGTTATAAACGCTTCACTTGCATGCATCGTATTTTTATATATATTATTTATATAAAAATTCTTAGAAACTTTAGTTTTCGAAAAAACGGTTCTATAACAGCCGGATATAGTGTCTGATCCCTGAAAATAAAGAAAATACGCGCACAAGGTCAGGTCAGGTGACCTTGCGCGTGTATTTTCTTTATTTCCAAGAGTGGGCCTATTCTGTAACTCTTAACGACAGTTTCGTTATCATTATAATTGCGTTGCGCAGATATTATATATATGATAAAAGAGCTACCCAACGACAATAATAACGATAACGAAACTGTCGTTAAGAGCTACAGAATAGGCTCACTCAGGGATCAGACACTATCCGGCACTAGCCCCGTTTTTTTTTTTAAACTACCGTTTTCAAGGATTTTTATATAAATAATATATAAAAATACGATGCATGCAAGTGTTGAAAGTGTTTGTAACAACAGGTACATTCATTTCTGTGCAAAACACGTATATCATATTCATCTTTTACAGATGAGAAATTAAAGAATCTAGGGGTGTACTGAAATTAATGAGCGGTAGTGTATGTAACATGCAAAACGCTTTAAAAATTGGATTTATATATACATCAAAATGCATAGAGCATAATATGTTTTTCTTTTTAACGAGAATTATAGATCTTGTAAGTCTTAAGCAAAATACTATAAGTTATTCTTTAATAGTTTTATTATGACAAAACTGTCAAGTATTTATTGATATCGAGTTTGATCAACAAAAATAGTCGTATTTAAGTTTTCTTCTATTATTTGGCTATTTATTCAACTTTTTTGTGATTGACAAAATGCATTGTTATTTTTTAAAAGAAAAATATGCTAAATATATATATATTGTGTCTCAGAAACCTCTGTATATTTTTAGCTAAATCAGATTTTAAGTGACTCGTGTCCATATGTGTAAACATGTTATTACTTGTTGAGAATGTTTTTGTTTAAAATTGAATTGATTTTATTAAAAGGCATAAAGACTTTTAGAGCATTTTGATTATTTTTATCGTTCGTAAGTAAGTTAATTATTTCCAGATGTCTAACAGCGAAGAAATAAGGAATGTCTCTGAAAATAATACCCCGAAAGAGCAGCGGACAGTGTTTTCACCAATTTTACCTATATATATCAAAAGTTTTTCTGAAACACACATGGAATCGACTATAATTGACCACACATGGAAAATTAATCAATTTTTACGTTTTCATGAGATCAAGAATGCGATAACGTTTTCATCGTTCCCGGAAATAGATAAATGCGAGATTCTAATGAATGTTTCACGTCAACCTGATACGAGTTATGTAATAAAATTTTATATACTTACTAGTAACTCATTTGACGGTTCATGTAACACATCTATAATGCTAGAGCCTGAAACAGTTATATCAGTTAATTTTATTTCGGGTCATATAATGTCAAATATGACATTATTGAGTGAGATTTCGACAGACAAGTTTGCTTCGCTTAGTCGTACAGATACACTTACAATACGTTGCGAGTTCGAAATTTTTCATAATCTGATAAATAAAACTGTACGTCTAAGATTACTGCAATCTTCAACAAATGTTTCAAAAGTCACGAAATGTCGTGAAGATTCAACTTTTGATGAGTCTAGAAATGAGGAATTAATCAAATTTATAATAGGAGAAAAACAGTATGTTATATCAAAAAAATCGTTGCGCGCCACCCATAGTAACTACTTTATCAATATCTGCCGTACACATGAGGGAAAAGAAAAAAATTTGACCATTAATATGAATGAATTAGTAGCGGATAATGAGGTAGAATCTTTTAGACAGATTTTATTATTTATTTTAACTGGCTCTATAGATCATGGTGATTATGACATGCTTAAAAAATTGTTAACAACAGCTCATAAGTATGATGTATCAGCTTTGAAATTAATGTGTGAAAATTATTTATTACGCTATATTACAATTGAGAATGCTGTGGAACTTATACAACTTGCGTTTTCGTCTAAAGCCAAATTTTTAAAAATACATTCGATAAGTTTTATTAAATTTCACATAAAAGAAATTATGGACACTAAAAAATTTCAAAACCTACCGCAAGAAGATTTAAATGAGATAATGGTAATGATTGAGAAAAACAAATCACTTGAAATCGACATTCATCAATTCTTTTCGTCGCCACCTATGGCAGATAAGACATTTTCATTCGCTAATATTTGATTCATATAATAACAATCATAGAACACGATAAAGATATTTTTTTTTTTTAATTAGTAAACGTGTTTTCTTTTTTTCCACAAATGTAACTTTGAATTTTTATACATGTTAGAATTTATAAGCAACGAAGTATTATATGTAGTACAAATTAAAAATAATTCTTGATTTGAGTTTAGATGTATGAATATAAGACTGTCACTAATTATACTTAACGTAGTTTTCTTGGTTGTAATTTTTTTAAATTTATAAGTTGCTTAAAAACAAGAAAATAAAAAATAAGAATCCTTACAAACCTATGCTATCTATAAATGTTTTATTTAATTTTATCAGTACTTCCTAATCGTTCTGTATGTTATATATATCATCCTGTGTACGTATTATATTGTAGTGTCAGAATTTTTAGGATTACCTTAGCTTTTTCAACAAGCAAGTTATTTTTTATCACAAATTTTAGTTGATAACTCATATTTTAAAATCTAGATTTGTTTTAAAAATAAAAAAAAATGTGACCTTTTTGGTTAATTCTGTAGTATCTCTTGTTAATCTCTAAGTTTCTGCGCTTGATTAAAAATAAAACTTTACATTTTCGCTGTAGGAAAATGTAATTTAAAAGTAAAGGATAAAGTAAAGTACGAACAATAGACCTGTTCTTTTTAACTGAACTTCTTGCATGGTTTATCTTTTCTCTTTTTTCCTCCAACGTGAAAAGAGAATTATTATATTATACAGAGAGATATTATATTATCAATACATTTTGGGAAATGTATTGATGGTATTAAAAATCCATAATTTACATTAAGTTTGCTATAGATTTTCAGTACTGTCAGTATAATTCGGAATACACCAAAAAATAGAATCAAGTCTCTAAAACTCTAAACACTACCTGACAAAACAATTAAGATGTCAGTGGCCCAGAGATGCCAGATTTGAACTCGCGCCACTCGCGGCGGGCCGAATAGGATGATGCATGACCCCTCCATCTATCTTCCGGTTCCCGATTAGCCTAGCCGGCGCGCGAGTCAGCGAGTCTGGCAACGCTGCGAATAGCCACGTTCATTTGTTTATTCGTGTTATAAGTTATTTCTCACGTGTTGATATAGCATATATGTTCACAGTAGCGTGGAAACTTGTCGATAAAAGGAAATCTAAATCAAAGAAGTCAGTTGTGGTCAGTTGCCACAAGTCTGTGCACGCATCAGTCTAATAATTTCTTCATCTGGACGGTGTTAGAATATTACCGAAGCATGTCTGCAGGGAAACGTAAGATCTCAGTAGGTTCGAGCACGCCGGCCGTGGTTGTATCAAACGGTTGTGTGAGTTCGACTGATCAAGATTCAACGGAAAAGCGAATAAGACGTAAAATGGAAGAAAAGGATGTAAGTGTAAGTTGTTAACAGTTCTCTTTTCAACTTCGTTGACTACGGCTGCGATCCACTTGATGCTACAAAGGCTGCGGTCCACTTGACGCTACAAATTCTTTGGAGCGTCCTTCTTCTCCTTCTTTCTTCATTGAAAGAAAAGAGAAGAGGAATGCTTCGAAGCATTTGTAGCGTCAAGTGGATCGCAGCCAAACTTGATGCTTCGAAGCATTCCTTTTCTCCTTTCGTTCAATAAAGAAAGAAGGAGAAAAAGAACGTTTCAAAGCATTTGTAGCGTCAATTGAACCGCAGCCTTTTACGTGTTATTAAAACATTAGAAAGCGCATAAGATTTTAGTAGTATAAATGAATTAATACATTCGTGACATTTTCTGAAGCAGTTCCATGCATTCTACATAGCAAAGAAAATTCATAAACACAGTCTGATCTACAATGTGTTCTTTGCTTCCTGTTTTCTGCTCTTAAAGCCTGATCTACATTTTCTGTTCTCTGTCGCTCAAGATAGAAATTGACGAACTTCAGAAGAGACAAGAAACATCACGTTACGTACGCGACGGAATTGCGAAATACGAGATAAGAGTCGCAAAGAGATTAAGAGCAGAAAACAGGATTCACGTACCAAATCTGTTTTCCACTATCATGTGTAATTTGAATTTAAAAATTATTTATGCAAAAAGTCCATCTCAGATATCTGTTACGTCTATAGGAATTCAAGATAGAACTCTATATGTAATAAGGAATATTCAGAATATTATTTTGACACGCACGCACGC
>NW_020214859.1:0-3234 GCF_003070985.1 Temnothorax curvispinosus | reverse complement strand
TGGTTGATAACGTGGGCGTCAATTTTTGAATAACACAGAAAGGATAATGCGGACGCCAGAAAAACACGGAAAATTACGCTGATTTAATAAGCGCGACGAAGACGCTGGTATTACGCAAGATAATACTAACAGAAACTAAATTCACGAATGCTTTGAATTAATAGAGCTGGCGAAAAGTGTAAAACATCGGCAAAATAAAATATATAACTGGAGTAACGTGAAATAATAGCGTGAAATGTCACGAAATGATAGCGCGTCACGCTCGGAGCGCGTGAACGCAATGGCCCAAGCCGGGCAGAGATTTTGTCGCTAAATAATCTTAATCTAACGCAAGGAATAATCTTAGTCTACCACGAGTAATAATCTTAATCTAGCGCGAATAATAATCTTAATCTAATGCGAATAATTTTCTTAATATAACGCGAATAAGATCCTGACGTAACTAATCAGTCGGGGTAAACAGTATTTTACCGTCATTAATAACGCGAATAACATCCCAACGCCAGAAGTCAATCGACACGAACAATACTCTCACGCGAATAATAAGTCGACGCGGACGATATTCTCACGCAGTTATTATCCTACGCAAATGCTCGAACGCAAGACTCAGGCGCGAACAGTACGGCTAGGCCGGTAACATCAGGATGATCACGTGATTAAGATCTCGGCACAACCGATACCGCGTAGATAATCTAAGTGTCCGGACGCGAATCGCGAGTAACGCAATTAAGCCAATTAATACTATGACGCGATTCATACTTGGCCGGGCGAATTGCTACGCACGACGAGACACGCGGTCGTGAACGCGAAGGGCGTGAGAAAAGGCGTGCTCGCGATATTGAACGTCGTCATTGACGCTTTTACCGCGATCTCCAGGAGTTCGTATATTTCGATCGCGATCCCACGGCCACGAGACCATTCCGGTGCTCCTCGCTCTCACTGTCGATTGCTAAGTACGCCTTGCCGGCGAATACGCTAATTATCGCGAGTAATCCCGAGCGAGAGCGCGACCCGGAGAGCAGTGTCGTGGCTTTACATTGAATATTACCGAGGCAACCTCACCGTTGGTTGATTCTCTCTCGCAAGGCTCCTCGCCGTTGTCCCAAGGGTCGGAAGAATAGTTGCCAGTATTTGTACGAGAAACTAATTGTAAATGCGACTCAAGTGCGCAATAGAGTACCGCGACTTAGGCGTGCGTGCGTCGGGAATCAAGGACGAGCCAAGAATGCTCCCGAAATTTCGCTCGATGGCGGAATCGATAGCGTACCCCTCCCCGGGCGTACGCGGCCCCGCGACGCTACAGCGCGGACCAATCAGGGGTGAGCTCGCAGGCTTGCGGTGGATTCTTGCGTAGGGCCGTTAATCACGGCTTTTCGCAGGGCGCCAAACGGTCCCTCGTTCGCGCGCGTTTTTTCCAGGATCCTTCCCGGTAGCGGACGGGACGTGATTGCCTCCGCGTTCCTCTTTGTCGGTCCGAAAATGGTGGCCAACCATCCCGGAATCCGGTCAGTAGGTTGAGGAGGGCAGGTGAGCTGATTTTGCCCCGGCGCGGCGTCCCGGGGCCCTGCCGTTATGGATCCGCCCGCCGCTGTGTTTCGCCGCCGCGCGCGTGTCTTCTCGCGTTCCCCTGCTTTTGGCGGCCCGCAAGCACCACCGAGATCCGTTTCTCGTCGTCCGCTTCCTCGCCTCTATCCTTTTCGTCGACTCCGTTTTTCCGTGATTCTCAGCATTGTCTCAGGAACTCCGGTTTTCGGCTCGGTGAGGCGCCGCGCAAATGATACAAAAATAAAAATGAAGGGATCAGAATAATGTACGCAAATTTAATATGCCCCTGGAGATCTCGCATCGATTCATTAGACCGTCCTCGGGCGCGAAAAAGGTTGCGAAACCCGCGCCTTGTGACGGCAGCAGGGCGCTGCAACGCTGCAGCAAAACTGCAACGTCACAACATATACATATATATTATATATATCTCACTAAAAAATAATATTATGATGTAAAAAGCGCTATTTTCTATCAATTCCTAAACAAAATTTTTATTATATTGTAATTTTATCGACTATACAAAGTTGAATTAAAGCTACAACCCAAGTAGCATAAAAATATAAAAAATTTTTAAAACTTATTTTTAAAATATCTCTGAAAATGAGTTTTTAATATCTTTTATACATTTTTTGCTACTTGGGAAAATAATAAAAGTTTAAAAAAATTTCACGATCAACAAAACAATGTGGAAAATACTTGAATTGGAACTATTATTTTTCTCGTAGAATTTATTCTGAAAATCATGGTAATTGTAGGACAATATGGTATGGAAAGAATTTTATAAAAATTTCTTTGATTAATATTTATCACAATAAAATATAATACCTATCACAATAAAATATAAAATATGTTTGATTAATTTTACTATACAGTTTAGTAAAATTAAACATATTTTATATTTTATTGTGATAGATGTTATTTTTATTGTGATAAATATTAATCAGAAATTTTCATAAAATTATTTTTAAGCCATATTGTCCCATGATAACCATAATTTTTAAAATAAATTCTAAAAGAAAATTCTCTCTGTGTGTATTTACTGTGAGTGTAGTAACTGTAGATATAACAATAAAGCTTACCAGAATGACAGATCCATGTCTTAAAACGATCATCTTTAATGGATGGAAATCGATGCAATCGTATGCTTATCATATTGTGTATTATATATATGAATATATTATATGATGATTCTATTTCGTATTGCTACAAAACACTGATGATACGCACAAGTGATTTTGATGAAACGCATAAAACAAAATCACAGTGATGAAACGCGCAAGTAAAACAAAAAACAATCGCTTCTCGAGACACGTCTTTTTTCTTTTTTTACAGCCTTTTTATATTATATTGCGCGTTCTAAATTTGTTCAATCACTGATCTAATAATCACATAATATAAGTTTAGTAGCAATATGAGGTACAATCATCATATAATATATTCATATATATTAACACAGGTTGTATCTTTGACCAAACTGACATTTAATACTCAAATTCTTACATTAACTCGACGTTTCGACACTGGTTTTGTGTCCTTATCAAAAGATTTCTAAAAAGTATACAAAACGAAGTCATTACGAGCACATTGTTACAGGAACGAATGTCGCACGAGAAACAATAAAGGAAATATCTACCTATCTCATACTGTTCGCAAATTGCATTAGCCACCTACAAGGTTCTTGCAGTTCTA
>NW_020214858.1:0-2990 GCF_003070985.1 Temnothorax curvispinosus | reverse complement strand
GTCGGCTTGGCGGCGATTGTCTTGCGCGCCAAGTATGTTGCTGCGGTGATGCGGCGGTCCGGCCTCGGTGGTGGCGGGGTCGTCAGCCACTCCATTTTTCGTCGGTGCTGGTGGTCCGACCTCTGGACCATGCATCCGACCGTTGGCACGTTTTTACGTGGCGGCGGAGCTGCTGCGGGTCTTGGGGCCTCGGCGGCGGCGGCAGCGGAGGCGGCGGATCCCGTGCTGAACAGCTTCGTCCAGGTCGTGCCGAAATCCGGGCAGGCCGGGCCGTAAGCGACGGGCTCGGCGAGGAGTTCCTCGATCTCCTCGAGGATGCTTTTCTCGGTCGTGGCTGTCTCCATCTCGGGAAATTTGACTCGAGTGTGTCTTTTGACTTCGGGGCTCGTTTATATAGCCGACTTTTTGTTTATTTAGCGGGTGCCCGGGAGGGGATATAGGGCAATGTTTAATATTCGTTGTTGTCCTCGGTGTCGTTGTCGGGGTCGCTGGTGTTTTCGGCGTCGGTTTCGCTATCGCTCTCGCTGTCTGTTTCGGCATTTTCTTCCCCGGTCTCGTCGCCTGGAGGGGGGGTTTCCGGCGCGGCTTTCAAGTCTTGTACGTGGATATGTCGGATCCACTTGCTGCTCTTATCGCGCAGGTCCACAATTACGGGGGATACTATACGTCGCACCTCGAGGGGGCCTCTGAATTTCGGCGCGAGTTTTGCGTTGAATGCTGCGGCTTTATTGGAGAGTGGGTACTCACGCTTCCATACCCAGTCTCCAATTTTTGATGTCCACGCTCGTCGTCGGAGATTATAATACTTCTGTTGTTGCTGGAACGCGTGTGCAAGATGTATTCTCGCGAGTTCGAAGGCCTCCTCGAGATGTCGGCGCTTTTCGTCGGGCGGCGGTGCGGCGGTTTTCGGTGCGACGTCTTGATTGAGAGGGGATACCGGCTCGCGGCCGTAGACAAGATATGCAGGGGTGTATCCGGTTGCCTCGTGCCGCGCCGTATTGTACGCGAATTGCAACTCCGGTATTCGCTCGTCCCAATTTCGATGATTTTGGTCCACATATTTGGATACCATTGTCTTTACTACGCGGTTCGTTTGTTCTACCGGGTTGCAATGTGGCGCGTGCACGGGCGTATATGCATGCCGCACGTGATGTGCGGCTGGCATTTTTTCAAGTTTCGCGGACCGGAGCTGCGTCCCATTATCTGACAGGATTACCTCGGGGCATCCGTGTCGGTACAGTATCGCTTCGGCAATGTTCGTCGTGACGGCGGGCGCGGTGGCGCGGCGTAAGGGACGCATTTCCAGTCATTTTGAAAAACGGTCCTGCATGGTCAGGAGCCATGTATGCCCTCCCTTTGAGCGCGGCAGCGGCCCTATTAAGTCTAACATGACTTGTTGCCAGGGGCGGACGACGGAAGTGGCGTGTAGCGTGCCGGCTGGTCGTGTTTGCGCGACTTTATGCTTTAAGCATTTTGAGCAGTTTTGGACGTACTGCGCTATTTCCCGAAACATGCCGGGCCAATAATAGTATTGCGCGATCCGGGCGATTGTTTTCGCGATCCCGAGATGTCCAGCCGTAGGGGCGTTGTGATTCTGGTATAGGATTTCGGGGCGGTGGTCTTTGGCTACGCACTCTTTTCATTGCTCGTCGGCGGGTGTTTCTTTAAAATCGAAACTGTGGAGGACGTGACGGAGTAGTTTTCTCTCCTTTATTTCGTAGTCTGGATATTCGCGCGGGGCATGTTGCACGGCGCGCAACGTGCGGCGATACCAGGGGCAGCGGGGCGGGGGGGTAACGGCGGCTGTCGTGGGCTGACGAGATAGCGCGTCTGCCACCTGGTTAAGGGCTCCCTTCCTGTAGCGGATCTCTAGGTCGTATTGCTGGAGCTCGAATGCCCACCGGCCCAGTCTCCCGGTGGGTGCGTCGAGTTTCTGCAACCACCGGAGCGACTGGTGATCCGTGAGAACGGTGAATGGGTACCCCTCGAGATTGTCCCGCATGCGGCGGATTCCCCATATTACGGCTAGGCATTCGAGCTCGGTCGCGCTGTAGTTTCGTTCGGCCTGATTGAGAGTTCGGCTTGCGTATGCGATGACTCGTTCGCCCTCCGGGAAATTTTGCGTTAGTACGGCCCCTACTCCGGTTGTGCTGGCGTCGGTTTGCAGGACAAAACGACGCGTGAAATCCGGGCAAGCGAGAACCGGCGCGGTGGTCAGGGTCGTCTTTAATTGTTCAAATGCGTTTTCTTCCTCGGGCCCCCATGCCCACCAGGCGTGTTTGCGGGTTAACGCGGTGAGGGGCGCGGCGACGGTCGCGAAGTCTTGTATAAATCGCCGGTACCAGGAGGGACGCCTAGGAATTGTCGGATTTGCTTTACGGTTTGTGGCCGCGGCCACTGGGCGACGGCTTTGACTTTCTTGGGGTCGGTCCGTATCCCTTCTCGGTCGACGATATGCCCTAGGTATTGTAGTCGGTCTACGCAGAATCGGCACTTGGCCAGATTAAGCTTTAAGTTCGCGTCGCGAAGCCGTCGGAAGACTTCCCGTAGGGTTTGGAGATGTCCTTCGAATGTCGCGCTAATTATTATGATGTCGTCGAGGTATACGAACACGTGGGGTTCTAATTCGGGCCCGAGCACGGAGTCTAGAAGTCGTTGGAACGTGGCGGGGGCGGAGTGCAGGCCGAACGGCATTACTTTGAAATGGAAGAGCCCCTTCCCGGGTACCGTAAACGCGGTGATGGGTCGACTGGACGGTGTGAGCGGTATCTGCCAGTAACCCCTCTTCAGATCGAGCGTGGTAAGGTATTTCGCGCCGCGTAATTTATCGAGGGTGGCGGTAATCTGGGGCAGTGGGTAGGCGTCGGGCTCGGTTGCGTCGTTGACCCTCCGGAAATCTATACAAAATCGGTAGCTGCCGTCCTTTTTTCGAACCACGACTACGGGAGAGCTCCAGGCGCTGTGGGAGCGTTCTATTACCCCGTCTCGCT
>NW_020214857.1:0-1154 GCF_003070985.1 Temnothorax curvispinosus | reverse complement strand
ATAATAATAATAATAATAATAATAATAATTTGTAGTAAGTAATCAAGTATTTGTATATGTATTTTCAATCATATTTGTTAGATAATATTTCCTAATAGTGTGTCAATTGTATTAATATTTTATAATTAATATTATTTTAAACTTTTAAAAATTTTTATTAAATATTTGTTTATTATTATTTTAAACTTTTTAAACCTGTTTTTGATAATTATTGCTATAATATGATAATATGTTCGAGTCATAATAAACAAATATTTGTTATAAAATAAATATTTATTTCTTATATGTATTTTTAGGGAATTTTATATCTATCCTAATTATATATAAGGAAGTAAAAAAATATTCTGCAATAACTTTATCGTATTATTTGACATTTTTATACCTGATTTTTAAACAAAAACATGCAAATTTTTTCCATTTTAGCTCTAATATCATATCATTATAATATAATTCTCCTCTCCTAATCACGATAATATATAAACAGGTCTGGACACTTCGGCACTATAGAGTTTATTAGTTAGAAATAAACAATTTCGTAACTTGCCAGTGATGATTAACGAATGTATTTCAATTGTATCGACTTAACTGGCCACAATTCAGTACAAAATCACAACGTTTCAGCCCTTGGTTTGGGCCCTTTTCAAGTGTAAACTAAATCATCTGTATAAAGAATCGTCGTTGAAATCACAAGACATCCGTAATGTATGAAATTATTCCAGAAAAATTTATTAGTTAGATACACTTGATGACAGGTTCTGTATGACAAATCATAGCAAATATAAAGAGACGAATATTGTATCTAGCTAGAATTGATGAATAAAGAAAGGTAAGAGTTAATAATTTTATTTATTTAAATGTACACTGGTTGTTGCACCAACATACAGGTCGGGTTGATGCCCGACAGGTCACCATGATAGTCCAAGAGCCGGCTGCACAAAACCCTCCCTCATCGAACATCCGGCTGAATTTTATTCGAATAGATAGCTTTTTTAGTGGTTAACCCTGTGCCGGGTTTTATATGCCCTGAAACTTGACCAAAGTGTTAAAAAAAGGGCCACTTCCGGTATGATTTTTTGAGATGAAACCCCCTTTAAGAACATCCGGCTGAAACTTGTGCCAATCGATTCAGGATGTCAAGCACTTTAATAAAAAAA
>NW_020214856.1:0-1212 GCF_003070985.1 Temnothorax curvispinosus | reverse complement strand
TGTACAAAGCTGCGGATATCGCGGCCGACGACTCGCTTGAAGCGAGCGCGCGCTCCCGAGCGCGTGACGTAGCGACCACACGTTCTCGCAACGTGAACTCACCGCGAGCTTAAGCCTGCCCCTTAAACGCTCATTCGCGCAATTGTCTCTGGCCTTCTAGAAGGTTCAATAACGGCAAGAAATACCCCTCCCTGTACGGGGAACCTTCTGGAAGGTCAGAACCGATAAAAGAACCCGACGGAGCGAAGCTCGTGGCAGTCTTTCGCTAGAAATCCGCATTAGCCGTTTCTTAGATTCATCTTACTGTAATTAATAGAGTGCATAGTTGTAATAATAGTTGTGTTACCTTTCTTTTATTAAATGTTACACTGAACAATCAGAACTTATTTCTTACGGACATTCCTCCATTCCTCGCGATTCAATTGAATTGATAAATTCCCGAACATAATCCGATTCACATAGCTACTTTGACTACCCAATTTAAATGGATTAAGCGCAGATACGATTGAAACCGATTGAGTAGAATTTAGATGAATCCGGAAATATCGCATTAAATCCGATTCCGGTGTTGTATTAAAATTTCACGATTGATGCGGATTGAATACGATTCATGTGGTCATTTTATTTACCCGATTAAAATGGATTAGGATTAAGACGATTAAAACCGATTCAGTCGGATTCAAATGAATCCGGAAATATCGCATTAAATCCAATTTCGGTGTTGTATTAAAATTTTACGATTGATGCGGATTCAACACGATTCATGTGCTCACTTTATTCACCCGATTAAAATGGATGTGCATTAATACAATTGAAACTGATAACGACGGATTCAGATCAATCCGGAAATGCCGAATTAAAAACGATTCCGATTGATTTGTTATTAGAACCGATTCACTTCCAATCGGGCATCCGATTAACCGGATTGAAAACGCATTCATTCCGATTCAATTTCACCAAATTTAATACGGAACCAATCGGATTTAATCGGTCATTTTCAGCAGGGATGTCAACGAGTTGCTTCCGACCCATACTTATAAACTTTTGCGTCGGGTGCGGGTCAGGGCTAAGCAACTGTCCTTCAAACATGTCTGGAGCAAAGACGGACGAATTTTTGTCCGTAAGGACAATGGTCTGCCTCCAATTTTGATAGCCTCAGAGGCTGATCTTGAGCAGCTTCACTGACCTGCCGTCGCGGATGTCGCTCCCCCC
>NW_020214855.1:723138-819598 GCF_003070985.1 Temnothorax curvispinosus | reverse complement strand
AATGTATATTCCGACATGCATATCCCCGTTTAATAAACTGAGCTAATTTATCTCACTTACCGCGAGGAAATACAAAATTGTTTCGGTCCGCACCTCTCGCGATGTGTGGTGTTCCATTCAAGCCGAGAGACGCCATTCAGGCTATCGCTATTGTCTGTAAATTCCGGAGCGCGGCTAAAGCCGCGCTACGGATGCCGCGTACTGGGATAATTAGCCGATCGCCATCTTACATTAGACTTATCATTTTATACCATTAGCAGTTTCCATTGTATCGCCTCGTGGTTAACAGCGCGGAAAATATACCGATGCTCCAATGTCATACGTTATCGGATAATACGCAAATTATTGCGTTGCGCATCGCCACGTTTACCACGCGCTGCATCATCGCTTTGCAAACCGCGAGCTAAAATTCATCGATTTCAAGGAAAAAGAAAACGCTTTGCCAGCTCCGGTAACGCGAGAAAAGTTTTTGCGATCGAAATGTCACGCCTACACTGTGCACTGATTGTGAGAGAAATAAATGATTGGATAACTCGTTCGAAAATTAACAAACGGATAATCTGATACTTTTTAATCGGAATTATAAAAAGCCGATCAAGGCCAGAATAATGTTCGATCAATAATATCTGGATTTCATTGATAATTCGATATCATTGATCGGACATTATTTTGATCGGCTTGATCGGCTTTTTATAATTCCGGATAATCCGTTTGTTAATTTTCGAACGATTGTCCGATCATTTAAACCTGGATTATTCTCTCAAAGTCTACTATCGAAGACTTTGTATTGTCGAGACACAAAATTGATACAAAAGTTTTGCGAATTTTTATTGAATCTTCCTTTATATAAGTGAATTTATTAAAAATCTGAATTTTCTAGAAAAGTCTTTTTCAAGTAATTGTAGGTTTATGATGAAATAACTAAGAAATATTCTGTAAAGGAGCACAGTTTTATTACGATTCGTCTAAATAAGTTATGTGTCTTTCAAGGGGATCCCGAGAAAATTGTTACATGGAAACTCGTTTAACTGCAAGGATATTAATAAAATCGTATATAGCGTCGGCGGCGAGTGGATGATAGATAGTCACGTACGGTAGGGAGAGGAAACTGCTTATCCTTGGGCTTTGAAACAAAAACGACTCGCCGAATTAAGGTTGGAGCTGCGGCCGAAAGCGGCCTCAAGAGAGCCAGTAGTACGAACGTAGTTCGGGGTGTGCCAAGGATACGCCGAGACATTTCTTCCCCACGTTTCGTGCGCCGCGTACATTTCCCACACGATTGTATTGAAATGCGGCTCGTAAACAATACGTTGCGTCACCACGTCGCGGGGCCACGCCGTGTAGAACGTCGCGGATTGATACAGGCGTGACAGGAGGAGAGCAGGAGAAAAGGACGGAAGGCAGAAACTGTGTGGGTGTGTGTGTGGCCGGGGTTCTTTGTACAAACAAATGCCGCGCAGTCAAATGGGTGTCCCTCCTCAACGCAAATTATCTCCGTAAAACGGCAGATTAACACAACACACTACGCTGTTTGAATAATAATTAAAACGAGATGAGGACGTGATCCATTATGGCTTAAAACGGATAAGGGTGTATTGATCCTTCCTGGTTTCACTGATAAGGCCCAATTAAACGACTAATTTAAACGTGGTTTGTGATTTAATTTTAGTTCGATTGCCTCTCCACTTTCGCCTTTTCTCGTTTCGCCTCGGAGCTGTTATATAGTGAAAATTCGATGTTTAACAGATTAGGACTAATCGAACAAATTGCAGGATTTGATTTAAAATAACAAATCTTATCCGGGTCGTTTCAATTTCATATTTTCGAGATATGCACTTCAAAGTTTCTACAAGTACATTTTTGTAAATAGTTATGTATTTAATTTAGTTTTTCAAAGTTTCTTGTATATGCACTTTTATTAAGTACATATACACGAAGATCTTTCTTTTCTCCATCTTTCTTTCCATTATAGTTTACAATGTCTACGGTTTATTTGTTCACGGTGTACCGTCGAGCGTATTTGCCGATGCTCTTTGGCATTAAAGTCACGAGTGAACCTCTCACGACTTCACGGTTATTAGAATCGTAACGGGGACAGGTCGCGGGTCTCTTCCAGGTTGCGAAGTGCAATAATAGGTGTGTGTGTGTGTGTGTGCGTATGTGTGTGTGTGTGTGTGGGGGGCTCCTTCGATGACAAACGTAGATTCGTTGAATTGAAAAAGATTTTTTCTTTAAAAAGACGAAAAGTACAGACGACATTTATTGTCACATGGTGTTGCGTAATAAAAAAAAACAAGCTCATTTTTTCTAGTTTTTCGTTAAATAATGAAAGAAAAGAAATAGATATTTAAGAGAGTGACGTTTTTTGGTTCAATTAATTTCCAGCTTAAGTACATTTACTTAATATAATATTTTACTGAAATTATAGAGAGATATTTGCCAAAACTTTTTATCAGAATAAAGCAAAGATTAAGTACATTAAATATTGACACAACGTGTGGTTGAATTATTAAGGGGCTGTAAGACTATATATTTCAAGAAACTTTTTTTTATTTTCTACTAGTTTAAAGTCGTAAAAATGGAACTGGTATAGATGTTGTTGTATAGAAGTTGTAAGTAAATTATTAAAAATTGCAAAATTTACGTCCCAAGACTTCAAACGTGCTTTTCTTAAAACATTTTTGAAAACGATGACCACATTGAGAAACCCATTTAGTTGAATCAGCCAAAATCTTTGGTTGAAGAATCAACTAAAATCTTTGGGGTTGGATAAACAAATTCTTTAGTTAATATAATAAAAAATTTGGTTAACATAAAAATTTTAAAATAACTAAATTTTTTGTTATATTAACTAAAAAATTTGTTTATCCAACCAAACTTATATCCAACCAAATATTTTAGTTGATTCAACTAAATGAGTTTCTCAGTGCATGATAACTCGAACACATGACTTATCTAATTAATTTTTAATCTTAAAGTAACACTTTTAATACTATTCCACTATTGATTCACGGAGGCTTTTTCCTATATTTAACTTTTTTCTTAAGTTAGTTTAAGAAAGAATAAAATTTTTCAAGAAAATGTAATTCTCATGTTTAGATATATCTAATTTCGCAAAAAATAAAAGTTAAACAAATAATAATTCAAATATAAAATTGAAAAATAAAACCTATTTTTTAGAATTTACATAATTTTTACAGAACACTCGTTAATTTACAGAAGCTAAAATCTTGCCTTTCATACAGCCACGATCGGACTTCAACGATTATTTAGGACGCTATTATTGTTTATTATTTTTTAATTATTGTTTATTATTATTTAATATTTTTTTATATAATTTTGCATTTTATTTTTATTGTCAAAAATATGTTGTTTTTTTTACAAAAAAAACATGATTTGTCTATTTCTTAAACAAAAATTTGATCAATTTTGGAAGATACTCTATTTTTCGATTCGCTACACTCCTATAATCCTTTTTTAATAGGAGAGTGCCACGTGGATCTTTAATAAAAAGCAAGACGGAAAATGTCAAAAATATAACGATTCCGTGATTTCGTTCAGAAAGAATTTCGTACAGAAGATGTAGGTTATATTTTCCGCTCTAAAAGTTCTTATTACTTCCGCGTGTGTGTGTCTCACCATATTTCTACAATCGCAGTTTACCATCCAATTTCGTCATCGTCAAAAACAAGGATTGATGAAAAAAATTGATGAATTTTTTCAATACAAACATTCTTCTTTGTATGCATGATTGACAAGTTAAAACTTATACAACCAGAAAGTACACTTTCAAACAATTTTGCTTACTACGGTGAAATTTTTGAAATATGTACACGCTAAAAAATTGAATTGCTGATACGAAATCTCAAACATTACATTCCTTTATACACGATAGAAGCTAACGTAAAAAAAATTGCATTTAGTTACTGCTAAATCTGCCCACACATGGACCATAATATTATAATAAATTTATAAATCGAGAATAATTCACTTTTTGCAAACAAATTTCGTCAAATTCGATCGATTTGCTTTACAAACAGACAAGTAGCGTTTTTAATTATACAGACTGCGAGAAAGTCGTTGAGATCTATAAGTACACCTGTTATTCTTGTCGTTAAGACTCTTAACGACCACATTGTCAACGGTTACGCCTTATTTTGTCATCTGAATTGGTGCCTACGAAGGACAGACGATTATATAATTCTTTACCTGCAATCTGAGCTGACACATATTACATGACGGCGAATAAATGGATTGATCTCACCGACACCTTCATCGTTTTTTTTTTACAGTATTTTTTGTTGTTGTTTCAAAGTGAATGCAGAATGATAATGTATAGAATGTAAAATTAAATGTAAGATTGTTACAACGCATTTTCTGCAAGAGAAATATAAACTATGTTAAACGATACTCTTTTACCATATATAAATTATATATATAAGCCTTTTTTATTACGTTTTCATTGAGTTGCAGAATTTTTATTAGCTAAAATATTCGAGGGTAATCATTTTCCTCCAAAGAGAGTTTTTCTCTATGAATTACTCTAACCGTGATTTCACTTACCTCGAATAAGGTCGAAAAGTATTGAACTAATTAAAATACGTTTTTTACAAAGACTTTTTTATAAAGACTCTTTTGCGACGCATTTTTTTCTTTGTTGTTATTGTCGGTGCTGTCGTCGTCGTCGTCGTCCTCGCTATTGTCCTTTTGAAAAACGCTCAAGTAGACTCGAACTTAATTCAGCGTAGCACCAGATTCCCTTATGAAATCTTGTTGCCACAACCGTCGTCAAGTAATAAACGACTGCGTAAGAAAACGAGTTGGCTCGGAGTCGAAAGAAAGTGGTGATATCTCGACGGTTAACGAAATCGTCCGCGGAAGCGGGCAACCTTCAATTACGTGTCCAGCAGGCAATGTCATTGGTAGAAAAAAAAAGGAAATAACAGCGGAGAAATGGGCTACTGCTTATTAGCGCACGATACGAAAAATTTGAATTTAGAGCGCGACTCCGCGCGCTTCGCAAATTGTGAAACGTCAACGCGAGCGTGACGGCGATCGGGCGATTCAGCACGCCTGGATCGCACAACGTTACACATAGATCCAGCCCGTGCGATAAACGGAGAACAGAGATCGAATAACAAGAGCCGTTTTGTGTATTTTTCTTACCGCACTTTGGTAATTGCGAGAAAAACATAAATTGACAAAATTACATTTTGATCGTACGATTATATGTCGATCATGTTCATAAAAAAAACATAAATAAAGTTTATTCTCGGGGAAAAAATTCGACGTAAAAATATACCGTTAAGATAATAAACAACGTACGAAATTTTAAATCGATTATTGCCAGAATTAATACAACGCACTTCAAATACAGTTAAAATAATAAATTTCAACAAGTCGCACGAAAATAATGGAGTCATGCAATCTCTCTTTCTCTCTCAGAGAAACATTGAACAATAAGTCCGGCACGATATTACGTAAATGCGCAACAAAAGAATTTGGGCTGAGATCGAAAGGTTTTGTCGCTTATGATCTTGATCCAGATAGATCGCGCTGGTAATCACTCGGGCGGGACCAACCTTTTTTTTATTAAAGGTGGTTGCCGGATTGCGTTCACGGAACGATGATGATGTGTACGTTACGTGCGCAAAGAAATAACATTGCTCATTGCGAAGACAAACGGGCTTTGTCAAGAATTGCGTAAGAATAGAACTGAAGCTACCACGCCTTTGTCGGCTAAAACTAGAGATATATTCGAGAATTAAATTTCTTGTGGGGACGTTGTGTATATATATTTGGTAATATGTGTGTGTGTGTGTATATACATACATACATATAATATAAAAATGGCACTAATTATTCTGTACTATAATTATGAAACAAGAAGCATCACAAAATAAGATAAAATTTGGTTTCTTTATGTAATCTATAAGATCATACGGCTGTTAATTTAGTAAAAGTTTATTTGCATATAAAAATTCTATTAAAGTGAGCATATGTAAAAAGCGGCAACCAGTTTTTCGTGTGTAATTTATGAAGATATCCTTTCTCTTCAGGATGTTCTGTAACGCGTTGTCCGGTTTTATTTCGCGTCCGAAAAGGAATTCGTCGTAAATTTCCCGCATTATTTATGCGTTCTCTCTGCGTTATGTGTTCTCTCTCTTACGAAGAAAAATGCGCAAGCGATTTCACAAAAAAAAGAATAGTAATTCGGCTACGAATATGTGAAGAGTAAAAGAGAGGAGGAAAGAGAGAGTGAGTGAAAGAGTGAGATCACTTGCTTCTATTACGCTAAGACATGACGTAACGTTTATGCGCGCAGTAAGAATGATGCATAAGCAATCGACTGTTCTTTCATCTGTATATAGCCTTTACGCTGCAATTTATAATTAAATTAAATAATAAAAGGACATAGTAAGTCGACATGGTTAATCTCGGTGGATTCAGTTATGTTCAACGAAAAAGTGTTTTATAAAATTTTATATTTAAATATATTTTTATTTAAATTCGTTGAAAGTTTCTCAAAACTGGATTTTAGTAAAATTTTCTATTATATTTACGTGACATATATTACTAATAAAGTATTATTTATATCAGCATTTTTTTCATATTAAAGATAAACATTCAATGCGTGTTTTTAGTCAAATAGAAAAAAATTTAATATAAATTTATATATATAAGTTATATATTAAAAATACAGTATTTTTGATGTCAGCATTTTCTCATATTAAAGAGAAACATTCAATTTGTGTTTTTAGATAAACAGAAAAAAATTTAATATAAATTTATATATATAAGTTATATATTAATAATAAAGTATTATTTATGTCAGCAATTTCTCACATTAAAGAGAAATACTCAATGTGTTTTCTTAGATAAACAGAAAAAAATTTAATATAAATGTGAAATAAACTTTTATGTAGCATAAATCTCTCGTTGAAAATTTACGAGATTTTTAAGATAACTAAATATAGATATGCAATTAAATATAGTTTTTTGCCAAATTAGTGACAGAAGATTGAATCATTTTGACATTTTCATTCAATTTCACGTTTACTTGGCCAGTTTCCGCTGTTTGAGAATAAATTATGTCTAAACTCCGCATACATACATTACGAAACGAAGAATTCGAAAAATAAGGTTTATCTGCCGACGATTACCTCCTATTCTTTCAACATAATCGGCTCTGATGGCCGAATCAATCCATTACATTTTTAATGAATAACTGCAAGACTCCCGCGAGCAATACAGGCAATTCTATAATATCGCCCGTCTTGATCGATTAACTAAAGCGGCCAAATTCTATCCGTAACTTTTGCGGCAACTATCAGCAACTTTTCAATTATCTTCTCCAATCAAATCGCGAGCGTGACGACCGATTTGAACACGGCGGCCGAATCTCTTTCAGGATTTTCGCACGAGTGAGTAACGCCGACGTGTGCCACCGTCGCCGCGTCGTCGAGCACGTGGATCGTACCGTGTGTTTTCTCATCCACAAAAAGATCCGCGGGGGGTAGGGTACAACCTAGACGCAAGCCTGAAAGAGTGGTGGCACCCGAGGCCGAGAGCTTTTGCCCGGAACGGAGCCATCCTGAGGTGGGAGATGGATATAAGCCCATCGTCCGGGAATAATGCTATCAGTGACTTCGCGCCCGACAGTCTCGCATATGGTAAACGTGCTGTGAGCGTTGTTGAAAACATCGTGGAAAACACATCATGCTGAAGGTACGAAGAAAGAAGGCCCGCCGCGATTCGAGTGTGGTATGAACGCGAGAGTGGGTGTGGGTGGTTGGGAAATATGTGCGTCGCTTTTCCTATCGGCCGCGTTTCGAGAGAACTTTTCGGCGCCGCGGCCGCGTCTATCGTCCAAGTGAATCTCCCTTATTTCTCTTTCTTTCGTTTGGCTAGGGCGCCCGTTATAATATTATCGCCAAATATTACGCGAAATCTGCGGAATCTTATCTATATCGATCTTTCCGTCAAGAGAGCAGAAGAGATAATTCCAAAATTGCTTTTGGTTGAGCTGGTAAACAGATAATTTAGAGATTTATCCCTTTTAAGTTCTAATTAAAGAAAAAAAATCATCAATTTTGTGTCATATGCCAAAGTTTCTTATCTACAATAAAATCACTTATCTGCATGTATTCAGTAATGAATTCTACTTATCTCTTATTTTAATTTTAATTAGATAGGCCTCCCTATCTCTAATTAAAATTTAAAATAGACTTCGTAGAAATAGACTTCGTAGAAATAGACTTCTCATTTCTGTGAATTATCCTGTAAATCATCTATTTGGCACTTATAGCTGTATAATAAAGTTATTTATATATATATATATGTATATATTACACACATTTTTTATAAATACTTCTTAAATTATTTAAAAACAATCTTTTTGGAAAATTTTTTTTATATATAATTGCATTCGCCTAATGTTACTGTAATATTGTACATCTTTAAAGCAGTTATAAAGAGAATTTTACTAACATTCCGAGTTAAGATTTTTTCCTTCTGATCAAATCAGATTTCTCTTTCTTCCCGATCCTCCGGTTTACCTCAAAGTACCGGAATCCGCGTCGACTTTCTCACAGGCATGAATATTCGTGCCGGGGGTGTAATAAACCTTTTACTCGCGATGTATCATTTTCATCGCGACGCTTAAACAAGCGAAATTCTTAACCACTTCCGCGGGGTTTCATTGACTTATACCATCTATTGGCCGGCGGATAACAAGGTCGACGTGAAAGTGAAAAGAGGAGACGGTTCTTCTCATCGACAGGACTTCCGATCCGAGATTTAACGAAACATATTGAAACTCAAGAAGCGCGCGTCCCCGGAAAGGCTTTCCCAATAAATCAGCCCCGATGACTTTACAAACTTAGCTTCGTCCGCGATTTCGCATTGACAGTGACTAATGGGTCGCCTGCATCGCATGGGGTATCGATTATCCGCTGTTACACTTCGGATGCTATTAAATATCTTGCACGAGGCACGGCGCTAAGTAGATGAGGGAAGATATATTTAGAGAGGATGTTTCAAAGAGCGAAGAAAATGAAAAGAGAAGCGAACACTTCGAAGCCGCGGAGGAATTTTCAAAGAAACTATCGAATCCTTGACACAAAACTTCGCGCGTATTAACAATCTCGCCTTTTCCCACAGAAGAGATTTACGATCGCGAATTGTGGTTTTTCAGACGGTCGCTTTCCTCTGCGCCGCGGTGGCGTGCAGCCACGCGGTGGTTCTCAGCGGTTACAACGGCGGCCACGGCCTGTCCAGCCTGTCCTACGGCGATTACACCGATCTCGACGGATACATTGGATCCGCCGGATACAAAGTTCTGCCGACGGTCGCGGTGCCGTTGCACGCGGTATCCGCCGCGCCGCTACACGTGGACGCGTCTTTGGACCACGAATATCACGGCTACAAACACGTCGAACAGGATCACGACTATTACGTGAGTATCTCTTCTTGCGTCTTTTTTTCGCAAGTTTGCAATACTTTACTGCTGAGAGGATGTATCTCGATTCTCGTGTAGAAATACTCCACGATATGTTTGTTTGAAACTTTTTGGAGAACTTTTAAAAGTTCTCTGAAGCACTTTCACAGAAGCAGTGCGACTTAATAATATTTACAACAAACATTGTAATCGGCGTATCTGGTTTCAAGGGAAACTTCAATTATCTCTCCCACACTCCGACTTCCACCGTTTCAACTTCGTTAACGGCATTTAATATAAATTCTCGCACGTTTCCTTCTGAAAAGTGTCAAGATTCTTCAAGTCTCGCGATGCTTCCAGGCGCGTGAGGTGTATATGTTAATTTAAATTCCTGTATCTCTCTCTCGCTCTCTCTCTTTGAAAAGCGACGTCTGTGTGACGAAGGTATTTCCTCTGTCCTCGCCGTATCTTATTGTCGAGCCTCTTTCCGCAACGCAACGCTCATTGTCGTCGCTTTCTCGCGATGTTAATTGTCACTAAAAGCGGCGCTCCAAGTAATATCGCAAAACGAGGAAACAGCGCGCTACGTGTACGGATGATAATTACGATATAACGCGTCGCGTCTCTCAAAAACACGCGGAACTGTGCGTGGCAAGTAGCGTATTATTACACAGTTGCGGATCACAAATTTATCAAAGAATTCATTAGCAACTTAAAATCGCGGCATACAAAAGCATTCTATATCATATTCAAGCATATTTGGTAAATTAAATTACATTATGTAAATTAATTTATTTAATTAAGTTACGAGTCTCTTAAACTTTTCAATTTTTTGGAAATAAATTCCGTTTTACGTACGATTAATACGTTCGCGCAATCAAAATCTGCATTTACAGCAATTTGCAAGTTACATGGAAGTATAGGAGCGCGGGATAAAATAAATAACCCGAGTCCGCGCGCGCGTGATGTGCATATTGAGCAGTTAAAGCTCTCTTAGGTCTCTGGCGCCAGTTTCAGTATGCAGACGCTCGTCGCTAACTCGTCGCAAACTCGCGTTATAACGATGACCCTGTGTGCGCTTGTTGCAGTCGCACCCGAGATACACCTTCAATTATGGCGTGCACGATCCCCATACCGGTGACGTGAAGACCCAGCACGAGGTGCGAGACGGCGACGTCGTCCACGGCTCGTATAGCGTGAACGAGCCCGACGGGAGCGTGCGCATCGTCGAGTACACGGCGGACGATCACAACGGATTCAATGCCGTCGTGAAGAAAGTCGGGCCGGCGATACACCCGAAACCGGTGCCGATCGTCAAGTACGTCTCGCCGGCGCACTACAACAGCTACGACTACGAGAAGCATTATTAGCTCAGCCATCAGTGTAAATAGCAACGAATCGGGCGTTTCGCTAAGAGGCATTAGTCGATAATCAGTCTGCTAGTCAATGTGACAGCGAAATTTTCAAGTTCGACCGGATCTTCAGGTGGGATTTAATTGATCATTGGCCGTCAGCAACGAAAAACAAAAATTGGGCTCATCTCATGTAAAACAGTTAGATTTTAGCAGGGTTTAGGATTATGTGTTTTGAATATATACTGCGGTAAATATATAGTTTATAATTGAGATTATAAACGAGGAAATTGATTCATTCCCTGACACAGTACTTGACTATTATTTTCTACGTATTGAAATAAAAGTATTTTTTTTCTTATTGTTAGTCCTTTACATCTCGTTGCCTTATTTCGAAGCGCCTGATTGCACTTAACGGCAGCAGCGCGGGAAAAAATCAATTACTTCCACAGATAACAGAAGTAGTTTCCATCTATTTATTTCACCCTTCTCCGACGATTGTGGCGAAACCGCACAAAGGCATCTCGCGCATCCTTTTAAAAAGTAGACTATTTGACGGAATTGGAATTCCGATGTAACCGCGCATGTCTGAAGTATCGATTTATTTTTGCAGAGCGACATACATAATAACATACCACATTTCGCTTGTTCTCGAGATGCCTCTTGTGGGTTCAGTTTTAGGTTTCGTACATTCTAAATAAATCCAGTACCGTGAATAATTTAGAAAGAGTATATATGTAAATGTTTTACCGCCTCGTATTATAGAAAGTGTTATGCTCATTTAAATCCGTCCAAGAATAGTTTATGGATGCGTTTCGATATTTTCACTGCCAGTACTAACAAATATATAGTTTACGTCACGTAAACTATAAATTTTCAGTATTGGCAGTGAAAATCTAAAAATCGAAACGCAGCCTACATATAGTAGCATAGTGATATAAACTTTACATTGCAGGATTAGATGTAATTGATGTAAACTTGTTACGGGAACGAAAAGCTCAGTATTAAATTAATGTGAAACGGATAGAACGAACGAATGTATGTTTGAAAATAACGCAAGTAAAAATCATCAGAAACAAATTTTGTTAAATGAGAAAAATAGAACCTAAGTTTTTTGTACTCACGTGTGCATATATTAGAAAATACATTATACATTAAAAGAGTGAAATCGTATATAAAGAATTGATGTTAACGATAATGTAATTATATAAAACTGGTTTATATCAAAATAAAAGTACGGACAATCGATTAGGTAGGTATTCGTGTTTTATCTAACTTTATTCCATCTGACATGTGACGCGGAATGACACGCATTAAAAGATAATTCCTCGCTAGAACATTGACTTTCCAATCAGCCTGCTGTTATTCAACTTTTATTCAGTCACAAGGAACTTGGCGATAACTAAGTAACATATAATCTTCTGGAGAGATTATAATGAAGTGCAAGCGGCTCTAATTTCTTCAATAATGTCACAATGCATTATTATCATTAGTATCATTACGGTTTCAACGGAAGAAAATAATCGTGTTATGCAATTAGTCTTGAGAAAATTACAAGAAAAGCAACCTCTCTCGTCATAATCATTATTAAATCGCCTTGAAATTACTCAATTAAAGAAAAATATCACTTTTCTCGACAATAATGATTCTTCAGCCTTAAGTTCTTTTATTAGTCATAATTGAGATTATAATCAGGATTATTCAGAAGACAAAAACAAGAAACAAGCGGTATATAAATATATTTAATTAATAATAATCCTAGATTAATCTTACAATTAAATCCTTAAGAGAAAAGAATAATTATATAATTTTTATAACAAAAATTTTTTATACATTTTAATTATATGTATTGTCTTTAATAAATTAAGGCTGCCGGAATTTCAATTTTTTAACTATAACGACAAATGTCTCGCGATTCTTAATTAGC
Organism: Temnothorax curvispinosus; assembly: GCF_003070985.1. Taxonomy (NCBI): domain Eukaryota; kingdom Metazoa; phylum Arthropoda; class Insecta; order Hymenoptera; family Formicidae; genus Temnothorax; species Temnothorax curvispinosus. Next base: position 806,880 of record NW_020214855.1, on the reverse strand, counting down.
GTATCACTTTTGATGAATCGTCCCGCGCGCGCGAAATCACTTAATTTGCCTGATAACGATCTCGGCGCATCGGTGGCTTCGCTTGCTAATAAGTTTCACATGCCACCGAATAATTAACAAATACACACACGTGGAAAACGCGCATCCAGTCGCTGATTCGAGCAATAACACGTGCAGTTCTTTACGGAAATGCCACTTTGTCTGAGCACTTGAACTTACTCGCATTACCAAGACCGTGAAATTCACGTGCACGCGCACGCTTTCCAATTACTTTATAGTCCGCGCTATAGCAGCATGATCTGATTTTTCTATTCAATTAAAATGCCCATTTTTGGGCATTCACGGGCGTCGGAGAAATTGCTCAAATTTTTTTCTCCTGACTTTTTAAAGCGGATATCGCAGGCCCCCATTTCCGACGTAGAAAATATCCGACGGACAAGTTTTATCATTGTTATTTTCAATTACAAATGATGTCTTATTGTTGCACGCATCTTTGCGCGATAAATGAAGAAAGAGACATTCAGAAAATACGAGGATCATAAAAATTATAAGATAAGGCACACTTACCACGGACTCCTCATAAATTTTGTGAGCAATAATGCTCGTACTCTCGAACATGTCCTTTCCAGGACCGGAGGCGAAGCACATTTCCTTATTTCCGGGACACGTGTACTGGTCGGAGCAGTTTTGTCCAGAGAATTCGCACTTTGGTCCACGTGTATTTGGCGAAACGTCGCCAAGATTAGTCGAGGCGAAGGCTGCTACGAACTGGCCCTAATGCCCAAAACATATCATGGTGTTTGCATTACAAAATTTATGTTTATATATGTGTGTGCGTGGTAAAAAAATTTTTTCTATTCCGATTACTTCATTTAATTATCTCGTTGTTTAATAAACATCGTTATTAAACTAATTCCCACACGGAAAAAAATGCTGTTTAATTAAAAAAAAAAAAAAAAGTTGCTTTAATTAAACGTCGACGTCACGGGCTGCCACAAACATAAATAGTTACTTTAATTGAATATTATTAGGCCAAGTATTTAAATTATTAAAATAACTATCTGACGTTTTATGTTCAATAATATTGATGTTGCATTAATAGATTTCATCTCGATTACACTGATGCTGTTGATACAATATCATTTTTTTTTTCGTGCGTAGTTTCCTAATACATAGATTTATGTGAAAGTTTAAAATTGCTTTCAGGCACGCGCGATAAATATGAGAGAGATATCGTATATCGTTTTCCGTTATAACGGTAAATAAATATATTTAGGGCTTAGTCGTGCCACGATGAAATGCACCTTGTTTCAAGCGAAAATAAAGCAGTTAACTCTTAATTATTCTGACAAGATTTTGCACATCCCCACGTGCGAAATTAACCCGAAGTAATTTCAAAATATGCTTATGAACCAGAATTGTATTAGCTTGCAAACACGCGTGCTATTTTCTTGTGTTTACACATTGCAACACGCGCATCTGAGATTTTTCATTCGAGCTCCGGCTAATGCCGCTTGATATGTAAATGCATGTTGCAACCGCCGCGCCGTGCAGATGTTAAGAAATAATAGTCGCATAAAAATGAAAAGAAGAAAGAAGAGCAAGCGAAACGTGCAGCAGCGCAAACAATACAACCATACAATAGGAAGGTCAAATGGATTCACTTTGAAGTGGAAAGAGAAGATAATAGTGGTGGACACACGCAATCTCTTCTGCATGTGCTGTCTGCACGCGATGTATAATTTACAAGTGCGTTGAAATAATTTATTTAAACTTGGGGACATGTGCACTCCGCGGATTTCGCAATTATACATACTGCCTCGACGCGGCGGATCGGTTTATTGAAATTATTCGTTTTTTAGATTCAAACAGTAACACTCAAAAAATCCTCTTTTTTTAACAAGAATAAAAAAAAATATAAAAGAAATATTAGATTAAAGCAAATTTATTTATTAATTACAAATATACGTACTTTTATAGTGTTATCATGAACCGTTTTGGATCAATAAAATAATAAAAGTTGATTATTTCATAACTAAAATCCATTAAAGTCAATTTCGAACTTTGGATGTGCCCAACGTAGCGTTCGAAAATCGAATTCGATTTAGCGCGCAACCTCTCTGTAGCATGCAATGCAATGCGCAAACGTTCTCTTTATAGGCCATGTTCGATTTTACTCAAAGAAACACGTTTCCTATTGACAAATTAGACAGCTCAACTGAAACTTTGATCCACGATATCTCGAAAACTAGACGTCGTAACGTAATAGTTTATTTGCAAATATAAATGATCTATTTTTGAAAACCTTTTCAATGGTATCTGACTTAATTCAAATTTTTTTTGCTCAAAAAGGGAATTTTTAAGGGCCATTTTGGACGTCGCTCTTTTCTTGATCATAATTATAAATTGAACATCACAGCGCAGCCGTTGTAAATGGACTTACTTTGCCAACAATGGCATTATTGTTCATCATTTTCTCGAAGAGGATCGAAGCGTAGCCGACATTGTCGCTGGAGACCAAGTGATTCGTATTGTTCATGCTAGTTGGATGTACAGCGAACCAATTTATGGCGCCCAAGGGCTTATCATCCGCACCGATGAATTGCATTTGTGTTAGCGTCTTGTCCACATCGTACTCGTACCTGGAAGTGGAAAAGAGAATATTAATTTTGTGCAAACGTATAAAATTTTCTTCCGTAAAGTGACACTACTGACTGCAAATATACTGTCGTCATTGTGTTTTACATTTCCGTACGTCGTAAAATCGCGATTTAAGCGACAAGTGGACGCAAGTCCGTGAATTTCCAAGAATGCATACGCTTATATAGGCTTGCAAACACGTCGACGTGTGTCGTACATCGTGTAAAGCGCAATATACATGATTGCTCTGTGTATTCCGAGAATTAATAAACCTCAGTACCGAATATTCGGTGCCGAGTATATTCAGCAATCCCCTTACTAAGCAATTGCGACGTGATTTAGTCGACCGTGTCATTTGAGAACGTTGCGTTCGTAACCCGACTGCAAGGCTGAACTCGTAATGTTACAAACACTGGCTTCCGTATTGACGCTCTTATAATGATATATTAATAAGACTCTGCTTCTCGACCGGAATTAATTGTAAAATAATTGTGATGATACAATAATTATCATTATCTCTATGTTTAATTAATAATGTTCTAAGATTCGAACAGTAAATTTTCGTCAATTTTTCTTTTTCTTTCCCGAAACAAAAGTTATTTTGACCCTCCGCAAAGTTTGTCCCCTTGAGATGTATCAAAAGAATTACTATTACTTCATCACTCACTTATCTCTTTCGGATTTCGGATTATTAAGATATGCCTGCGGACTCCTATTAATGTTAGCATCCAAAACTTCTCCGTGAGTAATGAAGATCCTCCCGGGCACAACAGCATTATGGGCACGCTGGATGCTCTGTGGTGTCAAAACAAATATGCAGTCGTTTATTATCAGACCGGCTATTATCCTTGATCAAGTGAATCGTTCACGGTGTAACGTCGTAATGACTGTTTGCCCGTCTACTCACCTTCGTTATGCCGTTGACGATAGCGTCGAATGATTCTCTGACGAAGCCGAATGTAGTCAAGTCGAAAAGCACGTCTAGCATGAAACCACCAGGGGCCGAATGCGTATGCGTGCTACTAATCATCACGTTCCTCGCCGTGTACATGTCGCCAAATTGGGTCTTCAATTTGCGCAGCACCTGTGGCGGGAAGGACTGTGATTAACATCGCGTGATAATGATCGTATTTTGCGGCGCAGCTCACAATCTCATGAAGACCGAATGGTGCACTTGTGTACACAAGTATTGAATAAACGATACTTAAGGTTTGAATTTTTACGCTATATAATATAGGAGATATGGCGAAGATTTTAAAATATAAATCAATACACTTCCTGCGTTCTTTTTATTAGAGGTTGATTCCAAAATTCGACAGCACACAAGCAATGTTTTTTGTGCTTTCGGAATTTTATTGTATTCGCACATAATATTAAAACATGTATTTTGTGTAAAGTTTCGATGTCGTTATTATATGATTGTTTTAAAGATATAATTTTTACGACAAATTTTTTTTATTTGAATTTTATCAAGTATATCTTTTCTTGAAATTGTACTTTACGAAAATTTACAAATTAAAAAAAAAATGATAATATTTCTTAAATTATTATCTTTACAATGAGATTAGGTAAAAAATATATCATTAGAAAAAAAACATTTCAATAAAAAATAAAATTTAATATTACTCACAACTGAAAAAAAATATTTTGTATGAAGTACGAATTCTGGCATATGTTTTTATCCATGTATTATCGTTATGTACATTTCTCTGCACTATATTAATTCGCCACAATATTTTCAACAAATTCTAAATTAAACGGAAATTGTATTTTCGTCAAACAAAGGCTTTAAACATAACTGATGGAAATCGCAAATTGCGCAACAGTAAACAGATAAAGTATGAATTATGAAACTATGAAACTATGAAACTTAAAAAAAAATGTAAAACAGAGAGAGAGAGAAAGAGAGAGTCGAAGCCATTTTCTTATATTATCTTGAATATTACATCGGATCCTCAAGGTATTTAACTGTATTAACGTTGCTTAATGGCGCGCAAAAAGGAATCGGACGGAACAAAAAAATAAAATTACTCTTGTACATATTACATCTTTTTATCAAGCATTTAAACCAAAAATTGCTAGATAAATACTCAATTCTCTCTTCTCTCTTATACCTAAAATATAGATATTAGAAATGTAACTTATGTAATCATATGACTAAGAATGAGTATATGTACGTTACCTCCTGTCGGATGTCATTGCCTATCATCGCACTATCCACGCTGACAAACACAAACCTTTCCATCCCATCGTCAATTATGAAAGCTCTGGCAAACGTTCGAAGATGAAGGCCATTTCCTTTCTGTTCCATTTTCGCATATCCCATCTGAAATTGCGCATAACAATTGATCTACTTGTTAAATCTACTTGTTCAAAGCTCATATATGTATACATAACCGTAACATATTCGTAAACTTTTTAAATAAAAGCTTGAAGAGATATATTTTTTGTGATTTTACTCTATAATATAATTTTTTTTTATCGAAATAAATGTTTTTTTTTTATTGTTATACTACATATTAATACACGATTTCTCGGAATTGTCTATCTCGAAGCATATACATTATACAACGTAGGATACTAACGAAGACAATTTCTGCGGTCGGCCCCGTGCTGTCAGCCCTTCCGACGCCGATACTGTACGAGGCAAGTGCGGTAGGTGCTAGTAACAGGAGAAGCCATAACGCAGATAAACCACGAGTTCTTAGGAACGACCGTACCGAAGTAGCCATTCAGTTTTGTGAGCCCCTTAGCTGTCCGGACTGAAAGCAAAGAACAGAATGACAGATTCGCGTCTGTAACCACGAATGATATCTCTCGGACACTCGACTTATTCGAGTATCATGCTGCAAGAGATTTATAGCTTTACTGTTTGTCATCGAAAGAATAAAAATTACTGTTTTTTTTTTTTAATCACGTTTCTCCGTTTGTCAGAAGACATTCGCGCGTCAACATGATACGATATCAACCCGTTACTGTTAGAGATAAGAACGCCACCTGTGCAAATTTTATTAAATGTAATATGCGAGATGACGTGAGGTAGGTTGCGCCGCTAAACCGCAATGAATTATTACGTCATAGAAATTCATTGTCACGAACGTATGCTACAAATAACAAAGAATACTCTAACAATCTTATCCCATTATCTTATATATCAGATATTTTTATTTTTAATATACACGACCGAAGATAATGCACATAACAACATTTTCGCACGTTGATCATGTGATTTATAGTGGCGATTATTTCGAGTTGTTGTTTCAAAACATTTGCCGATACTCTCGTTGATTGTACGAATGATCTGATCAATTGCTAATTGAATCATAAAGGAGGAATATTGATCTGAAAAGCGGTCCAAGGACGACCGATGGTGACGAAAATTATACTTTCACTGATCAGTGGTTAGCGAGCATTCGCAAAACAAGAATGCATAAATAAAACTTTCACGAGCGATTACGTGATTTTACCTTTGGATGGCTGCTGTCGGAGTTACGGCAGGAATGTGGCTTACAAGGAAACCGCAAATCTGCAAAGAATGCAAAGACTGCAACGGTTAATTCCTCCTCTATATTGAACGTACATCGCTGTCTTTTGCTTTGTCACTCGAATAAGATATTGAGGGAATTTTGAAAAAATTCTTTTCGAGAAGAAAGATTACATATATATCATATATAAAGTTAACTAGAAACTATATAAGATATTCGCATATTGTAATATCGCAAATGTCAGGCACTATTACACGATGAAATGTATATATTATAAAAACTTAAATATAAATATCGGGAAAAATATGATGAATAATTGTACAGTGGCAGTTTTTTTTAACTCTGCTGTCTTCCACAAAAAGGCGAAAGGTATATGCCAGTTAATCATAGCATGACAGTTAGTCGCGTAGATCGCACTGTCAAATTGTCTGATACGAGCAACACGTGCTGCGTATGTCAGCGTATACAGGTAAACTGCTGATAAAAAAGAAGTATACGCGTTTCCTGGGTAAGACACGTAAGTGTTCATGTATGCATATGTCGCTCGGTATTCCAAGCGTTCTAACAACAGCGCATTCATAAATGTGTCGAGCGACATATATAGATGCACATATAGGTACGCGTTCGAGCATGTTGGGTGCGTATATCGCAAGCTAGCGCAGCTAGCTTTCGTACACATACCAACCAATTGCGTGACGCGGTTCGAGATATTTGTCATCTGCTGGAATTTTCACTGTTCTCGCATCGATTGAATGGCCATCTGTACGCGTCAGAATTTCAATAGAATGTCAATGGTATTGTCAACCGTGAATTTTTGCAACTCCAATATCAAGAGACCGCGAGATTCTATTCCATATTGCAATTATAAATTTTTTCATTCGAATAAATCTTCTTGCATTGCATTCCTAATTTTGTCTTGTTGAATTTCGAGAGCTTCGCAAAGAGAGACTTTAGAGACTAAATCATTCGTAATACTTCACCTACATCTCGCTCTCTATTTCGTGGTTCGCTGAAATTGTGCCGAATCACCACATTTCTTCTCTTTATGAAAGCATAAAACGATGCCATGAAACGAGTCTAAGTATTTAACAATAATTGTAAGGCTGATAAAACGTGAAAGCAGCATTAGCGTGAACGTTAACGCTACAATGTGCAAAATATCAAATGCACATATAATACTTACATCGAGATTAACTCAAGCGATTAAGAAAGGTGCGATATGAAAGCACAAGTTTTGTAACGCTAGTGAATAAAAGTAACAAAAAGAAAAATTTTCCTTTGTAGTATCTTCTTGATCCTTATGTGCAGTCGAGAAATGTTAAATCGTTGCATGTGAAAAAAGTTTTATATCAAGAATTTTCAGATAATATAAAATTTCAGAATTCGCATTTTTAAATGTAAAATACTTTAAAGTAAAAATTTAAGATTACCTAAGATATAAATTTTTAAGTTATAATTAAATGTTATAATTTAATTTACAATATAAAAATAAAATTTTTTATTGCAAAATTTTTTAAAAATTAAAAAGTAAAATAATTTAAATTTTATAATTTTAAAGCATTAACTTTTACAGTTAAAAATTTTTTAATATAAAATTTAAAAATATATACAAATTAATATATAAATAAAAAAAATTAATTTAAAATTTTAAAATTACAAAATTTTAAATAAAAAATTTAAATTATGGAAAGACTTGAAAGATACGTGGAGTTAAGAAACAAATGTTGCATGCGTAGCATGTGTCTTTAGTATTTAAGTTGCATTTTAAAATAAAATATTTAAAAACTAGAGACGCAAAAATTGATTATTATAATATAAGTAATAAAAAATAAATCTTTTATGCATATGTATAACGATAAATCATTCAGTTTTTCTTTCAACCAGTATATTTTTCTACTAAAATAAAAATACGCCAAACCGAGGTGAAACAAATGCAGCAATAATATTTCAAATATTTCCTGTGACATCACCTTCATGGAGTGAGTGGTCAATAAAATCTCAAACTAATGAATCTCCATAATACATTCGTATGCAGATTGCTCTCACAATTTGCATTTCACAAATTTAAAGTGCAACTAACATTGTTCGCGAGACATAAAATTCACCGTAAACTTTAACTAGCGCTTAAGATAAAACACTGTAACTTAACATAATTAATGGTATAGATTTATGCTTTAATTTCCTTATTACTCTTATCGATTTTCTGTTCTATATGTTCCAGCTATTCAATTTAATCCTAAGAAGCTTATTCTAGTCACGTATACGTTATATATGTATGTATTACTCGAACAATTCAGTATTCTACATTCAATTTATCTTCTAATACGATTTTAAGACTATTTCCTCATAGCTGTCCCTTGCATACATGTAACCTGCATTCAAAGAATCCAATAAAATGTTTTTCCATTGCCCATTATTCCTACATTATCTTTAAAATATTCTCGCCGGACCGTATTTTTATCTTGCGCTCGCTTTAATTACCGTCAATTTAAGTTATTGGTAATTGGAAGCATCGTAATTAAAAGAAGAGCTTTCCGATAATGGTCCAGATATATTACAAACGTGATTTCTTCTTCAGAGAACATTGATCTCCGAGGCTATGACCTACTGTATCACTTCACGTAGGAATTACAAGAATTATATGCTTGCGTTGCCGATTAAATTGTAATATATATTATTATATAAATTTTTATATAAAATCAACTTTCAGCCAATATGCCAAGTATCGCGTAACTAATACTCTATAATGAGAATCACTGTCTCTTAAACTGATGAGTTACACGCGAGAGAAGATCGGACGAAATATAAATGCCGGATGCTGTTAAATTTCGCCGGGGCGGACGATTATGCCAGTTATGTCGATGCCAAAATGAAGAACACTTTCACTTTTTTCGCGAAATCTTTCGACGTTATTTATAACGTTAATCTATATTTCTTGTACCCCGATGTAGAAATCATTTTTCATATTTTTCATAAGTAACTTAATTAAATTTTCATGTTCCTTGCTTTAAAATAAAATACAGTAGACCCCTATATAACACGGGTTCATATAACACGGATTCCTATAACAAGACGGAAAATTTTTAATATTTGTTTGCTTTAAAATAAAAGAAAAAATATTTTACTGTTATATCTTCAATATTTATTTTACATTTTCTTATAATAAACCCTTATATCTTTTCTAAATATGTGTTTCTATATATATAATCCATATATACATATATACTCTGTGTGACTCATATCACACAAATTTATATAATACGAAACGCATCTTCCGTGTTATACGGAGATCCGCTGTATATTTATTTCAAAAGCAATAATTATCATTTTACACCAGCGGCAATATTAATTGCGCAATAAAATTAGGTGAGTGAAACACCCTTTAACTTTAAAGTGTGACAACATCCAATTTTATTACAAAGATAAACATTAAAGCTCAAATTTGCAACACTTTATGCGATAATCTTGTCACGTTGAGCGAACACATGCATAATGTTTCTGAATATAATTTGAAGATAAATATATAATGGAAATTTTTGTATTTGTAATGGATTGTCGCATTAAATATCGTGTAATATAAATATAGGATTAAAACATAAAAGTAGCAGAATAAGGTATTATTTCGAAGAAAATATTTTTCACTTAAAACGTGAAATAAATAGGAAAAATTGGTGAAAATAATATAACAAAAAATGACCTTGACAATATTATAGCCTTAATATCCTCTATTAATAACAAAGGACAAATTTAAAGTCACACACCTGTAACTCACATTTACTCCAATTTTAACCACACGTAAGTGCTCCAATAATGCCGCCTGCGTCTTTGTAATAATAATAAACAAATTCAGTAAACAAACCGGTTGTCACGAAATTGGCACACTCTCAATTTCTTGTAAGCGGAGCGTCACTATTTCCGGTCATACAGTCCACCAGCAGCAGTACCAGGGAACAAAGAGAAATATGTCACAGTACTCACAGCCAGCCGGTGCGTGACAAGTTTACGTGGAACTCGTCTAACTAGCGTAATAACCAGCGATAATTCGAGTTATCGCGACCGATATAAGAGAGGCACACTCACTCCAATTAGTTGAAACATTGACAAGTATTTTTTTTTTGCAAGATGAACGATTCACTCGATCGCGATTACAGAGATCGTCGATCCTGCTGGATCTCCGGAGGCAAGAAAAAGGAACATGCGGCGCCAGCTGGGAGCTGGGACTGCGATGCAAACAGGCTACCGGCCCGTCACCACGGAGAGACTCTGTTCGGATACCAAACCAAACCCAACGTTGGGACTCACATGGTCGGCGATGAGAAGAAGGGGAAACGGAAACGATTCCACGGCTATTCTCACACCGCAGGCACACATACACATACGCACACGCACACACACACACACACACATACGCATGCATCTAGTTTCTTTCTCACAATCGGCTCCGCACCTCTGCGTCTTTCGTTTTCTCTCTTCTTCTCGCCTTGACACAATGTATACATGCATAGGTCAATAGTTGAACAATTGCCAGAGAATCACCACGTCACAGTCAGAATGTTGACAGAAGAATGTCGATTTGAATTCATAAACTCATCCAATCAACCCAGTAGAATTTCGCTTTGAGAGAGAAAAACCAGCTTTCGTGTCACGTATAAGGACAACAGATTATTCCACATATGTCATTCCAGGTTATTATTCGAGTACGAATGAGTTCTGATAAAGCGATGTAGAGCGATTGAAGTTAGATTCAATTATAAGCTGAATTATAAAAGTTCCCGAGATGTAACGATGAGATAATCGAGTTAATTTAAGAGCTTTAAATTAAGTCTTTCGTATTACTGATTGATCACATGTCACATTAATATCTGGGATTAACACATATTGATCTTATCTTTCTCAGTATTTCCTAATCTATCAATCATTTAATTTATTTTTAAGAAGGTACGTAAAATGTAAATAGATATCTGAGTTAATATATAAGTAATTAACATAAAAGGATCTTTGTGTTTTAAAATCCTTTAGATTATGTTAAGTAATAGGGGAGACCGGGGCTCGTTGGCACAAGAGGCAAGTTGGCAATGCGTTCCGTTTATGTATTTATAGCGAAAAAAACAATGGAAAAGTTATCACAAAATATCTCGTATATGACATAGGTACTTTTCCTAAAGTTCTATTTTAATCAGACAAGTATTACAATAGAAAAAGAGAAAACTCTGATTCAAGAGGTGGCAAGTAAATTTTCGAGCGTTTCAAAATATCGTATTAATGTTCTTCAGTTTGAGAAGTAAATCAAAGTGACGTATCATTAGTTAAAAGAAAAGTTTCTGTTACTATACGACATGTTATTTTAACTAACAACAGTAATTTATTGTAATATAAAATAACTGAAATAAAACGTATGTAGGATGGGGTATGTTGGCTCATATCAAGACACGCTTAGCTTGACTTGTTGCCGCGCGCGTGAGACCTGTTTGAGCATGTGATTTGCTACCTACAGTGCTGATAGAAGCTAGATATATATTTATATTAATATTTTTATGATGAAGAAAGCTACATAGTATAGCTACATAAAATAGTTTACAATTGTTTACAATTGTTCAGTTTTTCAGGGACATAATACAATAAAAATGATTAATCATTCCTCTATAAACATTTTTCAGTACTTTTTTAAAGAAAATTGATATTCAATGTTCTGTGTAGATTAATTTTATAATAAAATTATTATAATAAAATGTTTAATAATAAAAATTTAATTATTATACATGCATTAAAAAATAAGTACGTGTAAACTCATATTTCTGAATATGTATATTTGTTCTTGGCAAAAGTACACATAATATCAAAAATTATATGGCACACGCGTAGCACGCGCTTGTTATATTCCAGTAATATTTGAAAAGAGATAAATAAATAATAAAATACAAAACGCTTATGAAATAATGCTTAAATAATAAAACGCTTTTATTATCTCTATAATATCATAATTTTTACTCGCACAGGCGTGTGTACAAATTATTATGTAAAGCAAATCACACTATATAGAAATTGCAAAAAATAATATACGCAAATTTCTGAAAAAATTCTGGGATTTAGAACGACGATATTTCAAGCGACACAAACTTACTGTTCGTGGCAGACTATATTTTCTCAGAGGCAAAAATGCATTCAAATGTTTGGCTTTATATAAGCTCTCGCGAAGTGTATTTAAACATCTCTCTCGGTGAACAGTCAAGTGTGAGAGAATATATAAGGAGAAAATATCGTCAACGAGAGGGCAACTTTTAAATAGTCGATGATACGAATGCAAATGGTTGTGCACAGAGTGTAAAAAGAGCAGAGTACACTGAACGCTCCGGTTTCCCTTGACTCCGATACGAGCGTGCATACCAGTTCGTAGCATTATTTTTCCAGCTATCTTTCCCATGATTTCTCAAAAATACTCACGGGTAACAGCAATCTTCGATATAAAGTCCGAGCCGCAAACGTAAATTTAAATTAATCAATCGAGTGTAACGGTAAACACGTAAACTTTTCGTGTTTTTGCAATCTTTAAAAAATTTATATTTACATTTACATAATCATGAAGAAAAATATATTATTCAATTCGAATCGTTAACTGTGTATAAACTCATAAATAAATACTTACAAATGACATTAAAGACGTTTTCTTATGGAGTCTGGATTTAGCGTGATAGATGGTAGTCATCTCAAAAAAATTTCTCTCCCGTCGTCTGGCTTGCGGAAGACTAGCATCCTGTTCTTTTTAAGATCTTGTTTGAAAAATGAGCTTCTTGCAAAACCTTTATCGCGGTATATTATAACAAATTTATAAGATGACGCATATACGTACAAAATATTCAGATGTCATCGTATATGCGTACAATCTCAATGCTTGAAAGGAAAAAAATCAATAATTTCTTACATATTTACAATTACAAAACTTTGTTGCACATACATAAATAAATTATATTTATTAATTAATAAAACATGTAATAAAAACTATTTATTCTAATAGTATCAGAGAAATGTGAACTCTCAGCGCACTTGTCAATTTAGAAACGTTGCGTCAACGTTTTCCCATTTAATTACAGCTTTAATTAATTTGCTTTGATTAATTGTGTACTAATGTCTTTTCGATGATGTGATTGTAATTGACAATTAAACTGTACGAGCGAGGCATTGATGTAACTTTTAAAACTTTTCAATTTCCGCGCAAATCAATTTGTCGTAGCATGCACGAATATCGCGGCACAAATAAGTCAACGACAATTGCTTATTAAGAATTTATCCTCTTTTCGTTCAATTATTATGTGATCAAATCAATCGTGAGAGCAGCACCAAATAAATAAAATCGATACGTCGGAACAATCGTGTACTCTAGGCGTAACGTCGGAACACGGACTGTCACTTTCATCGATCCGCGGCGACTCGGGTACTCGCCGTAAAGGAGAAAGTAAAACGAAGCGGATTGTGCAATTATCGTCTCTACAATATAGCTCAAACAATTTCAGCGTAACAAAATGCTGGTCTGATGTATCGACAGTGCGCGAAAGAGTAATACTAATCGAATCATCGACTGTCTCTTGCTAAAATGATTGAACAGTCGTAATACAAAAATAAAATAGTCTTAATTGATCGGAATTTGATATCGGAAATATGTCATATTATTTTGAAACTTGTCATGAGAACTAATGGAGAATTTGTTATTTGCTTGCAATTTAATTTTGTGTCAAAAAATTTTAAATAAATCCTTAAAGAGCAGGATACACTATAAAGAAATTCAATAATCCCAGTAAATTGCAGGAAAGTAAAAAGCTTTCTTATAATCCTCGTTTAAATGTAGAAGTTCAGAGACGGAAAGAGTTCAAAAGATGTTTACTTCATAAAAGCGGTAGAAAACTGAAAACTGCTTTCTCGAGATAAGTATAAGGTATTTCATATGCGATATGACTTGTTAAAAATGATATATACATAGAGATTTAAATACTGGATCTAGAAACTGGTTTTAATTAATATGAGAGTAAGAAACGATATAATTGTGACGATTTAATATTAAAAAAAATTACTTTCAGTCTTTTCCCTTACGCAGATTTCAGGAAGTATCGCGTTTCTTTTTTGCCGCAGGAAAAAAGCATCGCTCTGACTTTCCAATGTTTTTAATAAATGACAGCTTTGCACATTGTATGCCAATGCGTTACACGCAATAATCGCAACCCGATGATGCGAAATATCGCATTACACTGAAAATACTATTCTTATTTCCGAATGAACCGTTATGATTCACAACCGGGATTATTCCCACCGGTTTCCTTATTTTACACATGCATCATCTCAAAACTTTCAGCCGATTATTGCATCCATCTTTCCTTTTCTTCCGTGTTTAAAAATACTAGTTGGTTTTTAATGCTAATATATTAGCCGTTATCGCTGGCAATTTACATAAAATTATGCAATCCTAGCAATTTGTTTACAAATGAAAGTTGTTAAATAAGAAGTGAAAATGTATTGTGGAACTGCGAAGACTTCTAAATACGAGAACTGTTTTAATAACGGCATGTTATTGCCACTTTGCAGCAATCGATTCGCAGCTAATTTGTAGCGCAATATCATGAGCTGCATATATATAAACTTATTTAATCAATATTTCAGAGAATGTGATTGTTTTGTAGTTGCAGCCTTAATGTTTGCGTTTTTCTCATGACATTTCGACTTTTTAGATGCCTTGTGATGAAGATAATTGAAATAGTTCTTATCACGTATGTGCATTGATAAAAAATTTAATTTCTTATGATCTGTTCTTTTCATAAAGTGATATCTTATCTCCTTAGAAATAATACCTATTTCTAAAATTAGAACAATAAATATAAATATAAAAGTATCAAAATAAATAAAAATGGAATAATAGAGAAAGAAATATATATTTCTTAGTAAAAAAACAAAATACATTTTATTATTTTGATAATTTTATTTATTTTATATATTTATTATTCTACTTTTATAAATGCATTCTTACTTATACAATAAAAGCATGTGCATATACAATTTTCTATTCATTTACTATTAAAAGGTAAAAATATATTAACTCCTTTTTCAAAAAAGATTTTTTACTCTCTAAAAGTCGAAGAGTGAAATATCAATATCACTCAAAACGAGTGAAATGTAAGTGTAACGAAAAGTGAAAATTGATGAAGAAAGAGTAAAATTGCAATATAAATTGGAGTGAAATCGCACTCCATTTAAATGAAGATCAGTATTTATAAGAGTAAACTATGTCACTCTACAATTTTGAGGAAACTTTTACTCTGTTAGAGTCATTTATCAGTCGATCTTTAGTGAATCGTGATTCACTATAGCTTCAGAGTGAGATCGCATCACTCCTGTAGAGTATAGCCGCTCTAAAATTTGAAAAATTCACTTCTACCTTATGAGTGCCCGCATTTATTCAAATTAGAGTGACAACTCTCTGTTTTGAAGTGACTAGCGCAATCACTCTAATATATTAGTAGCAAAACCACTCTATGAGATTTAGAAAATATCTTGTTCAAATTAATCTTTACCGGGTGCTCTGTTCGAATTAATAGCGAAAGAATAAAAATACTTTTATTACATAATTCAATCTCAAGCTATCGATTGAGTCTACTCAGAACTCGATCCGTTCAGTCATTATCGAGATCTCAAAATCTCGGGTACTCGCAACTCGTCGCGTCGCGTAAAAGAATCACGGTGCGGTCTCGCTTCGCGCATATACTTGGCGCGAGACCGCACTACCGCGTGTCTCTTGATTTTCTCGCTCAAGAAAAGATATTATCCGGCATTTTATTCCATTTTTCTGGTAGACAGAAATAACTGTGTAAGCTATGAAACTTTCCACATTAAAAAGTAATAGTTTAATTCTCATTCAGGTTCAGAGTTCTCAAGGAAAAATTCCCCACTCGAAGATGAGAGTCATTAATCACGAACGTTGTATTCAAGTTTCTCTTGAACGTACGAGAAATACACGAAACGCAGGAACTTGAGTTCTTAAGTTTGTATGTACATACAATAACAGGTCAATCAATTCTCGTGTTTTATACTTGCTGATGAAGTCAGCATAAAAAAATATTTGAGTCCGATTTTGCGGTGGAAGCCAAGAATTCCATTCACAGATTTTTGCAAGCGTTGCGACAACGACACTTGTTGAAACGCGTGTAAAAGGGTTCATTCGCACGAACGTAACAGGAGACGACATAAGCTGTCAGCATATTTTCGCTGACGCGCCGTTGCGAAGAATCATTCTGCCCATCAAATCCTGGGTTAGTCGTTGCCGATCTAATCCCACGTGAAGATCGGAATAAAGCCAGGAATTTTGTATGAGACGATCGCAACAAACAACTTAGAGATTAATCGAAAGTAAGTCTTTTAATTTCATCGCGTCATTCGAGGTTTAGTGCAATTTAATTAAGTCTGATCTTTGGATTAATTCCGTTTTGTTTAATTTTTTTAATGACTAGTGCGTCTTTTGGATAAATCGAATAAACTGCACGTCGATAAAGGTTCGCCTTCGCAAATGGTTGATGTTCCAATCGATTCACCATGTTGCGTTGTGTTGACGGATTCGAGGATTCGAAATACAGGTAAGTCTATTACTTGAAAATTAATATTTGAAAAATATAGATTCAGTTATATGTCATCAGTTTCTCATTGAAAATTGTGAAGAATATATTAATAATGAATTAAAAAATCATGGAGAGAATATATTGTATTACAGTATTCATTTTGCATTAATAAGCTCAGTAATGCTATATTGCAAATATTGTTTTATTATCTATCTATAAAATTTTAAAATGAATATTGGTCACAATTTTAGGTATAACATCCAACAAATGCAAGACGAAGTCGGGCGGGGACAATCACTCGAAATTTTACGCAAGCCACAAACGTATTCTTCTGACTGGAGCAATTTTAATCTTATTGATTACACTTTTTTTGACAATTATTAATCTTACGTTTTCCATACTGTCCGGACATGACGCTCGTGAAGCTTCAGGTTAGTAAATATTATAACGTACGTAGAGTAAATATTACGCGTATTATTTTTCCTGAGAAATTTGCTCTTGATCGCTCTCGCGATCGTCAATTTCCAGCCGATGTCCTCGAAAAATCATCTCTTCCACCGTGATTCTTTCAGTTCGCATTCAACCGGAAACACGCTTGGAGCGAGTGATCAGGCTAGGCTTCCCTCTCGGCAGAAGATCATTGTTGAAATCCCGGGCGGGAAAAGTGATCGATGGAGACCCATCTTTCAACGATCAAACGGAGCTTACCAGCCAGATAACGCAAGTTGCAGAAAGCGACGCATTTCCAACGATAAATGGGGGAGACGCCGACACGCGTTCCAAGCGGGAGGTAGTATCTCGCAGAAGAAGAGATTGTGATCTGAAGGCGAAACAATGCGAGATGCTGTTGAAAACGGTGCAAAGCTATCTTGAGGCTCTCAGCATTAAGTTTCCGGAAAAATCATTACCCACAGATATCCGGAAATGTCTCGATTGCAAGGAGTTGTTAAACAACGCGGATGAAAACGACGTGGATCACGCGCCACAATCGAAAGATCGATATTTCCCGCATGATTACGCCGAGCAAAATCACTCGAGCGATTTTGGCCCGGCCATTATCAAGCTGCTGGATAACGGACAGGCTGAAAACGGCACAAAACGGACGGAAATTAATCAGACGGAAGCGGCAAAAATTCAGCCGCCAGTGGAGACAAACTCAGTTACGAACAATTCATCACAAAACGTCATGAATCAATCATCGACGAGTACCAGTACGCCGGAAATCACTACTATGTCAATACATCAGACAGATTACAATGGAAGCCGACGAATAGACGTGAGCGACATTGACATTAACAATTCGGGCATTAACGACAAACAGTCGGATAGTAATCCAGCGGCAAACGATTCGCGCGTGACAAAAAATCAAAACGACGAAATCGTTTCTGCCGCGCCGAAAATCGACGAACCACACCGTGTGGCAACCGAGAGCAAAGATGTCACGAACGCGAAGTCGTGGTTTACGACGGAGTCGAGTAGCATGAGGACGCAATACAACGCTATTACGGGAGATGAACAATCTAGGAAAACCACAATCGCGACTGATTCGATAGGAACGACCGAAACGAGAATACCGACATACGAGAATACCGCCATCGATCTTACGACGCAGATTACTGAAAACGTGACGAGTGTGCCGACGGGAAACGACGTGATCAGAATCGACGGCGGTGGCACGATGCATTCTTCGGTGCGTCCTTCGTTCGAGGGACACCTGGAAAATCGATCAGCTACACTGACGAACGGTATGTGGTCGGGAAGAATACGAAGAAGAGGAAGTCGCGAAATAATTAAATCGTGACGGGGAGAGCTCGCTTCTTGTACCAATATTTATGCTACGGATGTGCTTCTTTAAGCTGTGTGGGCTCCTCCCTTGTGTTTTTTTTCCGCCGATTCTTCTTTGCTCCGCCACTTATTTTGATATTTTCTTTTTAAAGTTTATCAAAAAATATTTGTAATGAGTGAACGCACAGAAATTCAATTTTATTGTGACTTGCATCCCTAAGATTGCGTAAGCTGGAAGTATTGGGATATTCATCCTATATAACGTAAAACTCGCTTGATATGACTTGAAATGAAATACCTACGAAGAAAGTTCTAATCTAATTCGTAAATAAAAAACGAAGTACTAAGTTTTTTCCAGACTGCTAGACTTCTACCAATCTACCATTTTCACGAAATAATAATGAAATTCTTAAGAAAGGAATATATGCTTTGCAGGATCGAAGTCGATGGAAAATCAGCGCGATTACGAACAGTTCATGTCGGCTGACCAATTTCAAAAGGACAACGGCAAATCGATTCCGGTAACCACAGAGAGCACGAAATCCTTTCAGCAGCTGCAACCGACACCAACGATGTGGACAATACCGCATCCGGTTTGCTTCTTTGGCCAGTATCCCGGACAATCCTCCAACACGCCATTATCTCCAGTATCAGCGTTTTACCCAGGTCCCACCTCCTCCGCGCAAAGTCGCGGCTTCCCGTTCCTAAATCCACCTAATCAAGGCTCCTCGTCGCCAAATTATATGCAGGTGCAGGCGAACACAGTGCAGTTTATGCCAAGATTAAACTACGTCGGTAATCTGGCTCAACCGCGGCAAGACGTCGGTCCCACGGGACCTGCCATGAGTGCCATGTCGAACCACGCACCGGCCTTCTCGCTGAATCAGCAACCAACCGCGATGTCCCAGCAGCCAATTGCAAACATGCCGTATTTTTGCGGTTACATATCATTGCCAACCATTCGCTTCCCGCCGATCCCTGGCACGTCGCAATCTGACCGTTCTGCCGACGAAGCGAAAGATCTTCCAAAAGAATCAGAAAAATCACCTCAGAAGTACGGTGTTATCACACGAAATAACCCACGTAAGCAAAGTTTCGCAGATTTTCTGCGCGAAAGATTCTTTCCAATTATCTTATCTATCATTTCTCTTTTTAACATATTCTAATCTTATCTATCTTAATTATCTTATCTATCATGTTCTCCTTTTTATCATACTTTAAAGAACGTATAAAGTTTAAATTGAGACAAAATTTTCTGAGAAAGTAAATTAGAATGTCATCTTTAACGGCGTGATAATTGTTTTAGAGTCTTCCACGTTCAACAGATGTCCTATAAATTATCATCAATGCGATAATCTGAACTGCGTCCCAAAGGTGAAATGGTGCGACGGCCGTGTCGATTGCACCGATGCCAGCGACGAGACAAAGTGCTCCTGCAGAGATCGAATATCGCGTGATCGGCTTTGCGATGGTTATTTCGATTGTCCACATGGAGAGGATGAACTCGGTTGTTTTGGTAAAAAACATATGTTTCGTTAAAACTTTTTTTATATACACAATTTAAATAAAATAAAAGACAACTCGATTCTGTTCGGATGTTGTTTGCATTCAATATTTTTTATGTGCACATTTACATTTTTATATAATTACATTTTTATATAATTTGTTTAAAAAATTTGTTTAAAAATTTACTGAATTAGTAATATTGTTAATTTTTAGCATTACGTAACTTTAAAAAAAAAAGATTAAACATTACACTGACGCGTGCTACGCGCTTTTTTTTTAATTTAACTCTAATATTATACTATATTACATTACACCATTAACCTCTTGATATACAAAATTGCCAAAATATGTGATGACAGATGCTCATAAAACCTTTTACACGGCTTTTTTATGAGTGGAATATATGTGACATAGTAGAAATCTAGGTAACCAGCTGAGCATTTCTTCCCTTATCTTGAATGAAACAAGAACTCTAATGAAGAATTAATAAAGAGAATTGTGTTTAGCCGTAACTGCATTGTTAAAAAATAATAGTTATAAATATAATATTATTTTTAAATATTATTATGATTGTCCACCAGATGACGCTAAATACTGGTCAAATTTACGAAAGCTACTTTATCCACGAAACTTTTCTTCATCGCAAGCGGTTTTTACGAAATATAAACTTATCATGACAAAAAAAAAAGACTTACACGTAAACGTACAAAAAGATTTAAAAGAAATGTATGCTATTAAATTTTCCCGGTACCTGTAGAATGATAACAGATTGGCAGTTTAATTACCAGGAAAATTTAATAGCGTACATTTCTTTTAAATCTTTTTGTACGTTTACGTGTAAGTCTTTTTTTACAACAAATTTATTATCTGTGTCCACATTAAACACGTTATTTTTTGCTGGTAAAATCTGCCGATGTAATCTGACAGCAAATTGTCAGAAACCAAACAGAATCTGTCATTCTGTAAACTATTCCATTTAAATAAATATTTCTATTAAATGGATAATAAATAATTCCATTTAAATGGGATATATACATCATGGTTACGAAACGGCAGATTTTGCTCAGTTTCTGTAGGAAATCTGCTATTATATTCTGTTAACAGATTTATATTGCATTATATTTCTGCTGACATTCTATCGACAAAATTTGCAGCAGACACTTTCAAAATCTATTCTCAACAAATTTATGTGATAAATGCTTAATTTCTAGGATGCCCATTAGACTCTTTCAATTGCGACGACTGGGACAGACGTTATAACAGAGACAATTGCGTATCACTTTTGCAACGTTGCGACGGGGTACAGCAATGCTCTAACGGAAAGGACGAACTTGACTGCAATATACTTCTAGAAACACACGTGGGTCCAAACGATGTAAGAGCAGAATATTTATACATTTACTTATTATTGAAATTCATAGTATTTATAATAATATTTATCATAATTTATAATTAGATTCAATTAAATTGCCATTTACAATCTTGGATCTTGGATCTTGGTAGCCCAATTATTATACATATATTTTTTTGTAAATCGATTTAATTACGGGAAGGAAGGGGATTTTACTCCAACGGCAACTGTGTTGTAAGTCTGACAAATCTAATGGGCGCGCTAGTTTACTAATGTTGGAAGAGATATGTGTAATATAAAAAAAAAGTATAATAATTGGGCTACCAAGATCTAAGCTCGGACCGTAAATGGCGATTTAATTTAATCTAATTTAATTGTATATCATAACACACGATTGTATTATATTTCTCGTATTAATAATTTATATATAACATTTTCCAATTTATCTTTTAATGTGTATTGTTTTGTTTGTAGATATTTACGGTTGGTTATACTCAAGGGTATCTGCATAAGAACGTACGAGGACAATGGTATCCCGTTTGCTCCAAAACACTCACTTGGGCAGTGGATGCTTGCGCGTCGGAAATTGGTCATCCACTAACGTATGTCATCGATCGTTTATAATACACGTATATAAGTCGTGCACTTGAAAATTTTTGCTGATAATAAAATTTATTAAATCTCCGAGTTAGGAAATTTCGCAAACCGTTATTAATTTGATATGTCTTTGCAGAACGATGCCGAAAATACAAACCGTTCATGTGCCTGAGAACACCTTTCAAGATCCTTACGTGATAGTAACCGATAATAATAATATAAAGATGATGTCGTGTCAGGGTACAGCGGTATTCGTCAAGTGTCCGCCGTTGCCTTGCGGCACCAAAGCCCTCCCGCGTCAAAACTTCTCCCCCGTCTTCAACACGACGAAGAACAATTACAGAAGACACGCAAAGGAACAATCGGCCTCGGAATTTAATAAGCTCTACCGGGAGACACTGGGGCTGTTGAACGCTAGTCAATCGATGTCCGAGGAAAAGATGCAAGATCAGAATGATACTATTGTCGGGTCGCAATTGCGAGTAGTCGGCGGCCGAGCGAGTCAGCCCAAAGCTTGGCCCTTCCTGGTCGCCATTTACAGGGATGGTAATTTTCATTGCGGCGGTGTTATCCTCACTGAAGTTCACATACTCACCGCAGGTCACTGCATGTATGGGTAAGGGCGTTTTCAAAAACAACTCAGCTGTACGACAATATATATTACAAGCGACAACGAATTATCATATTTCTCGAACGCAAATATCCTTTCTATCGATTTAAAATGTGTGTTTGCTAATAATTTTCAGATATGAGGGACATTATTACGAAATACAAGCTGGTATACTCAGACGGTTATCATTTTCACTGACGACGCAGTGGAGAAGGGCGAAACACGTGATTATACATCCCGGCTTTGTAAAAGAACAGATGCAGAACGACATTGCAATGATCGTATTGGACAAACCTCTTCTTTTCAATCGATGGGTCCGCCAGGTCTGCTTACCAGCATTGAATACCGCGGGTCTTGCATGGAGAGAAGGTCCGTCGCCACAATCCGTATGCGTTGCTGTTGGATGGGGAGCCATAAGAGAAGATGGGCCAGATCGTAAGCTAGACTTTTCTTTAGTAACCGGAGCAGTAATAAGAACAATCTACATGTATTAATTTCGCGCATATAATACAAAATATTCTAAAGAGCGCAATATAACACTGAAAAAAAATCCAGATTCTGGTAGATTCAACCAGTATTTTCTGATGGAAAATGAACAAACCAGATATTTTATTCAAGGAAATATTTCGAAAACAAGATACGGCCTGCTTCTTTATTTAAAATTAAAATTTCGTTTTAGCGGATCATTTGCGAGAAGTGGAAGTGCCGATTTTGTCATCGTGTAAATATTTGTCCGATCAGAACAATGCCACGATCTGCGCAGGATATCCTCAAGGCGGCCGCGATGCCTGTCAGGGCGATAGCGGTGGTCCCTTGATGTGCAGGTAACAATTAACAGGAAGAAAACACTGAGAATCTGTGAATTTTACGACTGTTATTACAAAAAGCCTCCTTGCACAGAAATCCAAATTTAGCGTCGCAGTGGTATGCGGCAGGCCTAATCAGCCATGGTGACGGATGCGGACGTCCGAATGAGCCCGGTGTTTACATGAAAGTGAGTTACTACATAGATTGGATTCTGCAAACATTTGTAATTTTAGGTAAGTCTTTTAAAAAATTAAAAAATGTTATATACATTTTTTTTTAAGCTTGCTTTTATTACTTAAAACATATTATTTTGCAGATACTCAAGAGACATCTCCTTATGGAGGTAAACCTTTGGATTCGTGTCCGGGATTTAGCTGCCAATCGAGCATGATGGGAAAGTGTTTGCCGAAAGAGAATCATTGCGACAGGATTGTACATTGTTTAGACGGAGAGGATGAAATCGGATGTGAAATTCTGCAAATTAATGAAAGATACAGGGAATCGGATTCTAATAATACATCTGTGAAACCGCAAGCAAACGAAACATCCAGTGATGCCACAGAAAAAAATAGTAAATTATGCCAAGCTCTTTCATAATTGTGACAAGCCTCGGATTTTTAATAAAATAATTGGAAATGACGCGGAATTTTATGTTACAGAAGTGAGCACGGAAACAATTCCTATTTCTACTTCTTCCTATTTCTTCTATCAGACAGAAACGCAGACTTACAGTGACGAAAATTCAAACATCACTGATACTTATACCACAACGCCTAAAATAACGATGTCGAGCGTTAGATTAACGTTCACCTGCAAAAGGTAAGTTACAAAATATTACAGGGAAAGAACGGTTTTGCTGAAGTATTTAAAAATTTAGCTGGATTTACAGATTCGAAAATAATTTTGTTGCACCATCAAAATAAGTATAGTAGGTCGCTGAAATATGATGATAATGCTATAAAAAGTTTTTACATCAGCAATCAGTTTTAGCAATCAGTTTGAGTGTTCTGCATAATTATTTTGATGGTGCAACAAAGTTATTTTCAGATCTGTATCTAGCTAAATTTTTAGATACTTTTAGCAAAACCGTTCTTTCTGGGGTATAATTTAAAGTATTTAATAACATAAATTAAGACTTTTGAGCCAATGTTCGTCTCATTTACAGCCTGATTCAAACCATAATGATCAACAAAAAATGCGATAAGCACTTGGATTGCGAGGACGGCACCGATGAAGAGGACTGTACCTGCAGAGATTACCTGTTAAATTTCCAACCCACAGCGATTTGCGACGGACATCTAGATTGCGACGACGAAACGGACGAGAAAGATTGCGGTATTCGATCTTACGTAATTTCACCGTATTTGGTTTCGCTTATCTAACAAAATGATCGTTTCAGGTATATGCGAGGATGACGAGTTTTATTGCAGCAGGAGCAAGGGTTGCATCCCGATGGTAAAGAAATGTGATGGAAATTTCGACTGCCCTCTAAGGGAGGACGAAGTTGATTGCCGTGAGTATACGATTCGTGTTCTCGTGTCTAAAAGACCGTTAAGCGGCATCAAAATTGCCATTTCCTTCTTTCAGTTGCATTGACTAACGGGGAATACGTGAATATGGATAGCGATAATCGACCGGTTTTGAACATAGAAGGTTTGCTTAGTAGATACTACAACGAGACGTGGCATGTAGAATGTCCTCAGCCAGATATACTGAAGAATAGCACTAAAATGTCGATAATTGGAGGAAACTTGTGCAAATATCTCGGATTTATGTAAGTTTGACTCTTAAATGTTCAACGATTCGGTAAAAGTCTGACATTTATATTCACGCTCAATTTTCTAAATACAACACTTATCGCTGCTCGATAGTATTTTGTTCAAAAAATATTAACTGCAAAATATTTAATTGCGTTTGCGTGCGCGTTAATTGTACGCAGGAGTTTGCAGTCGTCGGGTGAGATCGTTGTGAATAAAACGGTGCTGGAAACGAGGTTCTCGCGAAGGTGGGCCAACGGCACGACGGGTTACGAACCTTCGCCGGTGGCAGGGAGTGAGGGAGGCGAGACGTGTACGGCGCTACAGTTTCGCTGCAGACCGGTTTTAAGCAGCAGCGCCGACTCGCATCTGGCCGTCGATCCGAAAACCGGAAGCCATACCTACCTGTGGCCGTGGCTGGCGGCCATCTTCGTCGACGGCCGTTATCACTGCTCGGCCTTACTCCTGGAATCAGACTGGCTCCTGGCCGATTCGAGTTGCACGGAAGCTGTCAGGTAAGTGAATCCCGTTTTCTCCGAAATTCTTCCTTATCTCAAAAATGCCTATCCGGTGCATTTGCAGAGCGCAGATTGTGTAAAATTTGACGAACCGTTTAGTTATTCTTACGATCGTTCTTCATCAAATTTTATCGATCAAATATCGATAAAGAGATGCGTAACGAAGAATAAATTGCAGATTATCAGTGAATTATACAACAGTTCTGCTCGGCCAAAGTCGCTCGTTCCTCTACGTAGACGGGCCTCATCAACAGATCTCGGTCGTTGACGAGATCAGGGACGTGAAAAGAACAGACATCTCGTTGCTTCACTTAAAAACTGCGGTGAACTTTACCCGTTACGTGCAGCCGTTGTTCCTAGAGAAGAAGTGTGTATATTGATTATTCATCCGTTATCACATATACATATATTTTCTTCCTTTTACATGGCTATTTGTCGAATTTTCGCAGAATATATCCACCGGAGAAGGACGATTTATGCGTGGCAATCGGTACGGACAACGAACATCTAACGCAATCAATTTTTCTCCAACCGATCCTTGAAAATTGCGACAAGTGCTATCGTTGTTTCGTCGAAGCTTTAGGTATCAAATGCCCGGTGAGTAGCTCCATTATAGTAGCTCAAACTATGATTATTTCTATTAATTACGTAAAAGATGCATCGCTATTGGATTTCGACTTTATCTTTTGTACGCGTTTAGACCAATGGAACTTCTTCGAATTGGAGCGGAACGGTATTTTGTCGCAGCGAGAAAGGATGGTATCCCGCGGCTGTATTTCACGAAAACGATGGCCCGTGCAGCTTCCAAAGCACACAAAACTTGACGAGCATCGATTACATCCATGCCTATCTTACGCAAGCTTTAGGTAAATTTAGGTCATACCTGTAAAGACATCAATTTTTATACTATTAATTTTTTAATGTAATTAATTTTACGTCAAATGTTGTATTTTTATGCGAAAAAATGAAACAATCTAGGGTGATTTAATTTTCTTACTATGGTACTACAGAGAAAGAGCCACAACCAACAGTTGAAGCCACGTGTGATGGTGTTCGGTGCAATATCGGACGATGCGTCCCTTGGAATCAAGTATGCGACGGTGTAGCGGATTGCCGAGACGGTGCGGACGAGAAAAATGCAATGTGTCTACAAGTGCAACAGACGAGAAGAAAAGACGAGTCCAACCGCAGTAAGTAATTTTAGTGAACAATTTATGAAATTAATTTAAAATTGTAATTTACATTAGATTAACTTAAAATCTGAATTAAAAGTTTAATAGAATTATAAAGTCAGATCCATTAGATTAATTTTTAACTAATTGTAAATTTATTCGTTCTTGTGCGCGAGCTCATTTTCTCGCTGCCGGCGATTCTAGCGTGCGACTTTAAAAACTGGGAGCCGTGTGCAAATTTGTTTCATTTTTGGATCAGAATTATTTTTAATTCCGTTCAAATGCTCATTTTGATAAATTTGAAATCAATTTATTGTTAGATAGCTGCAGTAATCATAAATACGAATCATAAAGTCATCTGCTTTTCTATAAATAAATATAAAATGTAAAATTACGTCAGCGGCAATTAGCTATTATAGATCTTAAATTAATGTAAAATTTTGTCAGCGGC
The DNA here is from genome assembly GCF_003070985.1 of Temnothorax curvispinosus. NCBI lineage: Eukaryota > Metazoa > Arthropoda > Insecta > Hymenoptera > Formicidae > Temnothorax > Temnothorax curvispinosus. Next base: position 779,609 of record NW_020214855.1, on the reverse strand, counting down.
TGCGAATGTATTAATATGCATTTTTTTGTGTAGAATGTGCAAAGTCGGAGTTACGGTGCAAAAACGGCGAGTGTGTCTCGAAAAGTGCATTTTGCGACGGTAAAGTGGATTGCTCGGATGGAACGGATGAACCTGTAAGATGCAGCTGCGCTGAATATTTAAAACTGACTAAGCCAGAACGATTGTGCGACGGGGTGCGACATTGTCTCGATAAAACCGACGAGTCGCCGGAAGCGTGTCATTGCATCGAAACTAATTTCAAATGCAACACGTAAGATTGATAATTCTAACAACATAAAACATTTCTTATATCTCTAACACTTTAAAAAGTATTGTTGAATAAATGAGAATTCTTGTAAAAATTATTACAATCAATAATTATATGTAAACGTTATGCGCAGAGACAGCAAAAATGTTAGCTGCATCTCGCGAGATTTCGTGTGCGACGGCGACAATGATTGTCCGAACGGAGAAGACGAGACGGAATGCAAAAAGGTGCAAAAAACTGCAGATAACAGGTGAGAATTTAATTGAAATGAGCTGCGCCATAATTGTTGTATGTCACGGATAATAGGTACATCACAATTGTTAAATGTTGACTAAATAAAGTTAACACGTTTTTTTTAAATTGCTTCACAGATTTGCTGCAGGCGAGGTGGTGCAACGATCCTACGGAGTATGGCACACTCTGTGTTATCCGTCAGTAGTAATGTCACAAGAGGAGGCAGTAAACGTGTGCCGAAAAAACGGCTACACAAACGGAACGATCAATTACGAGTATCAAACTCTCGAACCTATTGTTCCATCTCGCGATGATTTCTACATGATACGATTAAATTCGGACACGTGGATAACTATGCGTGACGATAAACCGCTCATAAATTTGGTCCAACCGGAGAGACCCTGCTACCGTCTTTTTGTCAAGTGCAATTAGTGAAATGTATTGTTTACAAATTTTAAGCAATCACGTTATAATAATTTCATCTCTACATCTTATTCACGGTATGACAATCGAATGTAAAAGATCTTTTTTATCTTGAAAGTTAATGTGAAAGACACACGAAGTATCATTAAGTTTTATATAATTGTTTTAAGAGATTAATTTATTTAGTTGTAGCATAAAAGCTACAATATTCGAGCAAAGCAAATCAATTACGTTAGAAATAATTCTTTTCTAATCGAATAAATAAGTTCATTATTCTTTGTTTGTACTTTTGATAAAACGTCAAATAAATCTGCATTAAAAGAGAGAGATATTCGCTATAATTTGTATTTGTAGTTTCATCGTTTTAATTGTTATCTACTAACATAACGTAAAATTGTTTGCAAAATTTAACACTCCCTGCAAATATATTTTACATAATATATTAAATATATTAATGAGCAAACTGTATTAAATGAAATATACATTCTTAGAATTCGCTGTTTGACAGACAATGGAATCAGATAATCACGTAATGAAATACATTCAAGAAATATGATAGCGTTGAATAGAATTTCCCGATACCGCGATACGTGATCGCTTCGAGCACGTGCACGTGCGTCACGTAGGAGACAGTGCGAATTAGTCACTCCGGGAATGTGAATGGATACCGTTTTCCGTGGTTTCGTGGCATTCGAAGGCAACTTGCCAGGAGGAGCCAGGGGCGCAGTCGTTTGCCTTCAACAGCAGCGACCCCATTCGCTATACATTCCATCTGCCCCTTCTTCTTCTCCGAAGCGATTCCTCGTCCGTCCGTTTTCCATCGTTCCGGCAGTTTTGCATATTGACTTCGTTCGATGAAGACCACCTGGAGCGAGCTAAAGGTTAATTAACGTTATCAATTTAGCTCCCTTGAATACCACTAGTTTCATAAGTGACTCTTGCATTTATATTGAATATAGTGTACAAGAAAATATTTTATACGTCAAAGAAAAAATAATATACATATTTTATCTGACAATGAGAGTAAATAAAAAATATATTACAGAAAAAGAGAAGTAAATTATTATAAAATTTTTTTTCGAACAATTGATGGTAGCACGAATTTCCAGCAAATTTTATATAATGGATATATAAAATATAAAATTATGATTTTTTTTTATTGGTATCAATACATTATTTGTATTTTTTGCTGCTTGCATTTGCCGTAGCATTCTTCTCAATTACTATACTTTACATACCGCTTTTTACCTTAAAAGCTTACCGTCCGATTGTACGTCGAACGGCATTGCGGTGTAGAGTCCCTAACAACAGCCACACGCGGAAACTCCTTTCCTGGTTCTTTCGAGCGAAAACGAGGGGAATATGAAAATAATGGCTATTTTTTCTCCGCGTGCGTCCATCTACTGCATCCTATCGCGGCGCCGGCGTGGTATATATTAAACTTGCACGTTTTTTCTTTCGTATGTGCTACTTATGATCTATATTAACGCGAATATTTCTTATTTCATAAACATGTCATAAATTGTTGCTTTATCCGTTCTCTCTGTCAGGTTCAAAATAAAATAATATGTTTTCGATATCATTTGTAGAAAGTTACGCGTTACTGACGATTCGATCGTATTGATACGCGTACTTTCGATATGCACTTTCCATATACTTTCCGATATGATTCACGAACAGATTCACGCTCTAATTAACATATCTAATCACCTTATTAATTTAACTTAGTTGGTAAACAAAATGATTAAACATTTTTTACGGGTTTTATGTTCACGTTATATACTTACTTCGTATCAAAATAAATTTATTTCTTGAAACTCTTATAGTACCGTATATTTTCAGATGATCTAAGACTTTACTATCCGATCGCGAGGAATATAAGGAAAATTATGTATTTTGATGTAACCAACACAGGTAAAAACTGAGTTTCTAGCGCGCTCACGAAACATTATTTAACGCGGTTAAATACCTTTAAGTCATTCACATCGCTTATTAACTCACGCAACCAAGCACGCGAGGCACGTACTTTTTACACGCCGGATGCTGTGCCTTATCGATTGCTCCATACTAACCGGGAGCTCGCGGCGGAATGTGTCGGTGCGATCATGAATATATGTATAACCGCTCAGTGATCACGATGAATTCGCTGCATTTATGATGTAGCCGCGTAAGAAGGCAAAACGAGATTAGATCTTTTGTTTTTTTTTAACCATCCCTCTGTAAACTGATTTAAGGCCCTTTGCGTTCCTCGTTTTCCTTTCCCTTGCGATATCTCGTATATTTTTTCCGTCGTGATTTTTATCCAATTTAATTTTCCTTCCTCCGCGTGTTGACCTCGATATTACGTCTTTTCCTTTTTTAATAAGCGACTACAAGCATGGCTGACAATGAGCGACCCGGAGCTTTTCCTCGGCGATCCGTTGCCGACGAGACATTGATTATGTAATCAACACCGGGGTACACTACGTATAATTTCATTCCGCGGTGTACCGTTGGCCGCTTCCACCGCCTAAGGTTCTTCATTCCCCTGTGCTACTGTGTGCGCGAACGCGTCTTTTGCACGTTCACGCGAAACGCGGCGTGTACAAGTGTATGAGCGTTATAATGCAACGTAAAAGGCAAAGCCGGATTCAGGCTAGATTGCGGCCAATCTTTAAAACCGAATGGCGAATTCTCCATAGAGGGAATTCTCCGCGTATCACAATCGCTTTTTTCGTTTCTGCGAAATGTCGACAAAGGAATTCAGGAAAAGAGGAATCCAAAGGACGTTCCTCATAAAAGTATGTACATATTTTAATCATGCAAAATATCTATATAATTTATTCAATATTTTGCATAACTTCTGTTTAACGGCAAAGCAGCTTGCTCAATTAAATGATGCATTACATTTGGCTGGTATAACTTTTATGTAATTGTTAACACATTTATTCTGCAACGAGGATACAGGCAGAAAGTGGCGCGATGCGCACAGGTTGAGAGTGCCTGAACTAATGATCGTTTCGGTGTGAATTACCTGTGGTCCGTCTCGCGCGCTGAACTGGACTCAACGCGCAGGCAGGACGCTGAGGCGCTGGGAGAAAGGATTGAAGCGAGAACACGAGCGTAGAGAAATCTTTCCCGGCAGCGAGCGCGAGAGAGATGAGCAGAGAAAGCGCCAAAGCGGTCAACGTTCAAGAATGTGTAAAGTCCTCATTACGTATTACCCACATTACGTCGCGCGGTGGTAGCTCGTATCCTTGATGAGCCCACTCTGTCCCGCTTGCATTCCGAGCCTGGCATTGTACCTGCGTTACGCGCGACATGAATCATCCCAGGATCGAGGAAGTCCCTGTCCGTCCGAGAAGCATTGATCCTCGAGAAATTTATTAAGCGATGACGACCTTACGCGTGATGCGAGGCGAGGAATAATTCTCGTGTAATTACGCGCTGTTAAAACACCATCTTCAATGTCGATTCATCGCGTGGAACATCATCATGCGGTAGAGCTTAAAAATAAATTGTGCTATATTAAGCGGTTATATGTAGGATATCACAGATTAAAAATAATTATACGGTTACCATATTACTATTCTCTTCTATTAATTGTCACGTCGACGTCATTAATGAGGTTTAAACAATAGCGGACGATTGAAACATGCAAATCCAGGCGTGTGAAATAAAAATCTTCAACCGCGTTATCATCTTAAACGTTTGTAACTGTAATTTCCATAGAAGTCGATAAAGTGGCCGTTAATGGTGAGACACTGGGAAATGGTAATCAGCCGTACGAGTCTTATCGTTGGATTACTAATCGTGCGATTTTTAGTGTCAACAATGGTTAACGGGACACCGGATTCGCTTTGTAGATTTATTCCGATAAGATAAGCTATAAAACAGTCGGTATAACCATTCTAAATCGCGAACGATTCTTCGACAGACATCAAAGTAAGAGCAAATAGTTATAAATTTAACAAATAATAAGTAATTAACTAAATCAAAATATTGGAGATATTATCAAAACAGATAATTCTGATTTTAACCCTCGGTGGTCAAAGTGACCCCAATCAATTTTCAAACAACTGCATGCTGTTCAAAAACTAACGCTTTAAGTGGATCGCAAAAAATTCTAGAATTAAGTTTAAACATTGTAGAATGTATTCTCATTATAAAAAAATTAACTTTTTTAGTGGCACTATGTTCAAAAAAATATTTTTAAAAATGTTCAAAAAAGAGATGTGACTACTGAGGGCTAATCGTATAAATCAATAAATTTCGTCCGTAACTAAACTGGATAATTCAAGACTCCCGTCCGTTCATCTACGAGTCGCGTGTCCGACCTCGAATCTTCTGCGACAATTGCGCGTCGCATATTACGAATTTCAACGGAGCGAGTTAATATTGACCTCGCCGCATATACGAATTTCAGCGGAGTGAGTTAATATTGACCCCGGAGAAACCTTGGTGATAATTAGCCGAGCGTACAGACCCAAAAATGCGAGCGTAACGAGGTCATCGTAAATTCAATTCCGTGATACTTAACACATCCTTAAACTTTCAATGCCGGAACGCATTAATTTATAACAATTTCGTTTTGGGAAATTCTCGGTGCAGGTTACATATGGAGTTCGGTTTCTCAATAAACCGAGAGCACACGCCTCATCTTCCTCTCCGTCCTGTTTGCCATCGTGTTCGCCGAGATGGTTGATACGGCACTCGGGGAGTGTACCACGACAAACTCTGAACTCCTCTCTATATTTATCGACAACGTGACGACGACGATATCGGCGGCGCGAAGCGACGTCCGCGAGCGGAGTAGCCGCGCTCTGGTACCGTTACATCTGGCAGCTTCCTGCCGGTCGTGGACTGTCTACGGCCCTGCTTCGTCGATTCTCCTTCGCATACTTATGGCATCGTCTTTTCGGCATCGTCATTGTCACCTACTCCCATGCGCGCTACTGTACCGTAAACTTCGCCAATCGAAAATTCAGAATGCGTCCGCCGCGAGCGACAGGGAGGAATTCGCGACGCGCCTTCGGGCTATACAGTTACAGTAAACACGAAAACTCACTCTGAAATATCATGCAATTTTATTCTCGTCGAATGCAATCAGCTGCAATCGTTCCGAATTCCTGACGAAATATTTTATTTGATTCTATTGGTCGTTGTGCGTTTAAAAAAATTAAATTCCAATTCTTTTCTAGATTTTAAATTTCCTCAATTTAAATAATTTTTTTCTTTAAAAATGACCTAAAAATTACTGATGATATTAATGTCATATAGGATAGCTTAATAGTTTGCGGCTACGTATATTTTATGTACATTTATCTACATGTTACAGTTTATATTTATATAAAAACAAAACAAAAGAGGTATTTCTTGTACGGTTATTTGTGGTATGAAGAGATTTCTTAAATTAATTGCTAACTTCCCTATAATTTCGCAAACGACGTTTTCCATAATAGTTCTTAGGCAATTCAATAAACGTACTCAATAATTAATGCCACAGTTTTAGTTGTGTAAGATAATAATTCATCTTATATATAGAGAAGAAAGAGAGAAAGAGAGAAATAAAATTGTACGACTGACTGCGCGAACTTGCGAATCGAGTCTGCCGAATAAATATTCATTGAGCGCGATATTGAGGCGTTAATTAAGGCGGGTGCAAGCGCGCCAGGATACCGGCGATTCTCTCGACAGCTGCAAAACCGTTCTACGCGATAAAAATAACCGCGAGGCAATAAAATAGCGATTATCGGCGGCACGGTTTTAACCGCTCCGTGCTCTGTGCTCCGGGTGGTATGATACGGTGTGTGGCCGCGCCGGCCGCGGTCGTAAAATCGTGTCAGCGAACATCCCAGATGGACGCGAAATGCAGTTTCGTAAGAATGCTCGAATCGAACGAGGAAGCGTTACGAATGCGATTGCTATTCCGCGATCGTTCGTGTAACGTTCAAGTTCAAGGCGGAGGGACTGTATATAATACATATACACTAATGCGAGCACGTCCGTCTACTATAACCATCGATTTTGCGCATTTCCATTTCTCTATACGCTTTGCAGAATTTTTCGTTCAGTTTCCTTTCGGTTGAACTTCTTGTATTGAGTCGCGAACAATTTTCATATTCGATAAAACGTGAGAAACTATATCTTTAAAAAACTTCTTCTCATTTCTTGTGACAAATATATTCTCTCTGTAAAAAGGAAACTTTATTCGGTTCTCAGAAAGTGACAGAATTGAATTCTGTGCGTGGAAACAGATTGAAAAAATTTCAATATCCGTTTCTGACGAGCGACTCGCGGTTTCAAGAATATCATTCCGACTTCTACTATGCAACCGAACAATTCGCTCGAAGAAAAAGAGTGATACACTTCTTAGTGCCTGCAATATCCGTGATGGTCGGCCGACGATCGGATCGGCCGCAACCGCGCGTGGAATGCAGCTATGCATCTCATTCGCCGTTCGACGTCCCTCGTATCGGTGAAACCGGCATACGCGCACGCGGCACGGCGCGGCGCGGCGCGACGTACGCGTACGCGCGAGTACGTGTACTAGCGGATAAAGAGGTCGTCGTAAATGCTTCGATGTTAATTCGCCACAAGTTTTGTAGGACACGCCGCGCGAGGCGAAGCATGGCGAGGCGAGGAGAAGCTTGCCGCGTACACGGCCGAGGCGATACGAACGTTAACACGACTACACCTGAGCGTCAGCCTGGACACACGTCGAACGGTTTCTCGTGCCAGGGTCGACGCCCTGCCCAAACTTCCTAATCATCCTGCATCGTATCACGTCCGAAACTGTCTACGAGGACTGTTTCCTCGATTATAAATTTACCTCGTGGTCGATTTGAAATCAACAAGCAAACTCATTATACTGAAATACGAAATCTAGGAAACTAAACCACTTCAGCTTGAACTTCATCTATAACTATCGGCGTTAAGGCCGTTTTCGAAGTTACGCAAACTTCCGACTAACTACTGGTCCGAGCTGAGTCAATAAGTAGTTTCGTCGGATTAATGATGTTTGCTTTGTACCGAGCTAGAAGATTGTTAGATTTTAGATTCAAAATGGATTAAGACACGCGTTTCAGCACCAAGACGTGAATCCTAAATCTATTTTGTACCGTTCAAGGTTTCGTATTATTCTTTGTTGTCTTAAGAGAATCATAGTCAATTCTATAGGAACTGGCTATAAAGTTAATTTTACTTACATATATATAGTCGAATGTAATCAAACGGTTCTTTGCCCGGGTCAACGTCTTGTCATGAGTGCTTGACAGTACTTTGTTCGGTATAGCGATACGGCTTATGCCTCATGATACCTAATGATAGGACACTCTGCGGTTTAAATGCACATCGCGTTTGTGGGCTTCCGCTGATGCAACGTTATGAAACGAATGATCGGAGTTATTACTCACTGACATTGAACCGACGCTGAACTTCAATGGTAGATGTTATCCCGTTTGCGGGAGAAGTTAGCCCCTTCCTGCCTGAGTGGTCGAATTGGCAAAAAAACGCCCGTCACGGAATGGAGGGAGGACAAGCGATCAGCACGCAGTTTGAGCTGAAATAAGTGTAAAAATTCACATAAATATTATTAGGCTAGAGTGACCAGCTTTCCCGACCGAAGACGGCGTATTCCAATATTTAATTAGCCCCTTCTTATTCTCCCGCAATCGGCACTATTACTCAAGTAGAAGAAAGTCGGGAAAGTGTATAATTAAGTGGTAGCGTGTGTATCGAAAGCCGCTGATAACTGGACGAAAGCGGCGACACGGATTGGACGTTGATTTTGATACCGGCAGGAAATTATATTAGTTGCAAAAAGAGCGCATTTGCAATTAATATAAAATGCGAAATTCCCATTTCGTTCGCGGTACTGTGAGTTACCCCCGCACCCGTGCATCTTCGCGAGATGTATTTCTACCGAAAGTGAAATTGCGCGATGACGATTTTCTCGAATTCAATGTTACACGGTGGATCTTGCTTCGCGTGGATGGTTTTCTGGACGTCATTGTACGGTTTGGATTTTCAACTTTCCACGCGAAGCAAGGTCCACCCCACCTCACCTCTGCTTACAGGGCGACACGAAGTCTTGTCATTGTAAGGTTCAAGTTTTCAGCCTACATGTGTACTGTCTATACACACATATCAGCAAATTACTTCCTTTAGCATTGACACAACCTGGTATATATGTTTCTCAAACTTTTTTGTTTATAACTTTCGAACAAACAATAACCGCTGACTAAAATCTTTTAAATGTTACTCAGGGACATGTCCTTGACAACGTATATCAAGATCAAAGTCATTGGCGTAGTGTCCCCTAAAGTAAATAATTACCAAAATCGTATTCCGTAATGTATGTACATACGTTAAGTGCCTTGACTTATCACAATTTATCAAAGGTCTTTTGTACCTCCGCGAGTCAATAGGATAGATAAACAGATTCGGAAATGTTCGAGCAAATAATGATTGAGCGTATTATTTGAAACCAAATCAGCGCGGCCTGCGCAGGTCGATGCCAGCACCCTTTGATTGCGTTTTCTGGCTTGGTAAGCAACTTAAGGATGATGGTTCCGTTTTATTTATAAACAGCATCGCGCGGCGTGGCGCGCGCAAAAGACTCGCTCGCTCGCGTGCGCTCGCAGCGAGTTGCCGGGTTGAACGCCTCGAAGTGCAGCAGACCCGATAAAACGCTAACGGAGTGCGCTTTACATGCCTCTTTTCTCTGTCGCGAAATTATCCGTCCGACTTTTCGTATGATTGTCACCACGGTCGTCCTCAACGTGCTCCTCTTAGTTTAGGCGTTAATTAAGAGTCGAAAAATAATTGCGACTGATCGCATTGGTGGCGACGGCGATGCGCTCGCTCCTCTTGCATAACTCCGGCACCGCAGTCACGCTTGGTAAAAAGTGTTACGTCCGTTGCAATTAGAACGAGTGGAAGAAAAAGGCGACACCTGAACCTCGACGAAGGCAATTAGGCGATCGTACCTCGAAAGAAAATATATAGACATTGCGCTAACTTTTATTATCGTGCGATTCTCTTTTCGTGAATAAACAAGAGAATATCTATACACTTGAAAGATTTCACTTTTGCCCAGAAACATTAATTTTTATTTTTATATATCTCTTCTTTTCCAATTTAAAACTTACCAATAAGCAAACGAGTGAAGTAAACGGAACAGTCCTTTCTTTTTATAAAATCCGGTTTTCTTTTTATGAAATCTTTGCGTTAAAGTTGAACGTAAATTACTTCGCAATGTCATCATTGTCATCCTTGTGTCGTTGAGCTTCTTCCGTGTTTACAGTGATGCTACGGTGAGATAAATGACGCGGATCGTATTTCACGATGATTTCTAATTGCCGATCTAAAGAGCCGGGGATCTCTCTCCGAATTATCGACGCGCATAAACGCAGAACGTTGAACGCGATATACGTTGGCTCGCGCACGTCCAGCTTCTCGCTCAATTACAACTTTCATTCAGGTGCGCAAGAAAAAGAAATCCGCGCCGGCCCGCGGTCGTCGTACCCGTGTGGCGTGACTCCGCCGCCGATCTGGCTCGACGACCTTTCCTGCGCGAGCATCGATGTCTCTTTTCGCGAAACACCTACTTGCTGCAATCGTACGCCTACTTAACCCGTTAGCGTGCCGAGTCGCGCTCGGCGCTATCTCTAGACGTTTTACGATCCGTGTCACTACAGTAAATTGAAAAAGAAATTATTGCTAATAAAGAAGGAGAAGAAAAAGGAGACAGACAAAAGTGTCTCCTTTAGATTTGTAAAAACTTCTTTATTTACTTCAATGCAATGTTTTATGATATATTTTCACCTCAAATTTCTTGTTATCACTATAAATGTTCTTCATTCTTTCGTAGATTATTGGCATCTTATTTAAAAAATAGAAGATTTCTAGCTAAATATAATAAAAACTTTGTAATCTTTAAAGAACAATAATCGATTAAGCTAGAAAGGGATTTTTACGAGCAAACAATTAGTCTTCTTTACGTCTTCGGTTCTTTCACGATACATTTCTTTGACTGTTTGCGGGAATTTTGTGTGGAGGCATACCTACTCTCGGTAATAGTGCGAACCTCTGGCACGGCACGCCACGATTAAATCCACCGGTGCTATTCCGCCTTCGTGCTACGTTCACGGCAGTTTTTCTCGAATAGAAAGGCTATTTCTTCGATTCTTAGCCTTCCTACGAGGATGGGATTAGAATCGGTACGGAGAAAACATCCACTAGAATAACATATTTATCCGTCAATGAGCGTCTACGCACTCGTACAAACCGGTTTCAAACTAGGATGCTATTTCCGAACGGTGTAGAAGTGTTTGACAATATTATGGCAACGTAACTCGTCAGCAAAGTATCTCTATTCAATTTTTACAAAATTCACATTAGTATAAATGGCATAATTTACCTCCCTGCACTTGTTACTCTTCCCTTTATACATTTTATTGGAAAATATACTAATAATATAGTTGAAATTATTTTATTTCTTTTATGAAAATCTACCTTTAGATAGATCGCTGTAAAATAACTAAAATTCGGACAACGGGATGAATTTTGAGATCCAAAAGGATTTCTTCGGTCACTAATGCCGAAGACCGCCATTACGATTCCCCTGGACGGGATTCCTGAGCGAAATGTGAGGCAAATTCACGTTTCTCCTCTCCGTCGAGAGTCACGCTCGCGTCCTGACGTCATTTTGCAGCAATCCGGCCGCCACGTGACAGGTATTTAAATGTACCGTACAGAGAGCTACCCCCGCGACGCTGCCATGCAACAAACAAGAGCGATGCTCCTCCGCTCGGCCTTCTCTGGCGCGGCGTCGCGACTCGCTCTCGAGTGTCTCCTCCACCTTTTCCTGCGCCTACGTTCACGGCTGCCTCCTTTTCTCTCTCCTGCGTTCCGCCACGAAGGAGAGAAGAAGGCACTCTTTCTCAGGTAATGCGCGCCGTTCACCTGGGCGTAGAGAGAGAGAGAGTCCGGTTCTTCAGTCTCGTAGCGGCGGGCCGGAGGGAAGGAGCTCCGTGACCCTGAGGACAATTCCCAGGTCTTTTACTCTGTTCTCTCTTCCTTGCCATTCTTCTCGTCGCGAATTCGGTACCAGACGTCTCGCGCTTCCTTCCTCTCTTCGTCGTCGTATTCCGGCCTCGTGGAACGCGCTATCGCTATCGGCGGCCTGTGTCCGCGCGCCGCGTGAGTTCAGTTCAGTTCCGTTCCGTTTTGTGAAGTGAATTGTCTTCGGCGGATCGTGGACGGACTTTCAGTGGTGTACATGTACCCTGGGACTAGAATCTCACCGTAGAACGTAGGGAAAATCAACGTAAGTCTGTGGGAAATGTCACATGTATCCCGTAGCGGTAAAGGTCGAAGTCGTATTTCGATGTGAGCGTGATTTTGCATGAGCACGCCTTTTCCTCGGAACGGACGCTGCGGAGTTACTCGCACTGAAGGAATTCGGGCTCGATTGGGTACGAGGTCAAATTTGGCTGATCTCATGGTTCTCGAAGAAATTTTAAGATGTCGTCATTTCTCATTCTTAACTTAATTCCCCTCTTAATAAAATTATATTAATATCCCTTTTTATTTCGTAATCGTCTTTTAATCTTCTCAACACTGAAAAACTTGTTAAAAATTTTAGTGTAGGAAGAATTGTCCTGGAATATTTAAAATATCATTTAAAATGGCGTATATCTATGACGAGCGCACGCTGCAAGACACGGACATGCGATTTCTACACGTGTAGAAATCTTTTAGCACAGGAGGTGTTGAAATTTACGGAGTGCGATCGTACGTCCGCGTGTGATGTCCATGATCTTAAAGATCAGAATGTTGCCGGTTGGTGAGTAGTATTCAATTAGAAGCCGATTGATAACACGAAACGAAGCTTATTTACAAGCGGAATCCCGATGAATATATGATTATAAAATCAAAACGGATGATTACAGTCTAAATAATAACAATTATTAGCCGTTGCACTCTGATAAGGGATCATAACAACACGTAATTTCTTTCTATTTTGTTATCAGTAACATAGATTAATGAATCCTTGCCAATCTTGCAGCATTTTTAACGAGAAATGTATGAGTCGAAAATTAATACTATATAAATTAAACCTAATACTAATCTTCCTTTAATATCCATTTCTATACTAAGGTAAATTAACTTTAATTGCGGTTTAACTTACTTTTCATCCTTTTCTAAAACCAGAAAAAGTAAAAAGTAAGTTAAACTGAGATTAAAGTTAATCTACATTGGTAGAAACGGACATGAGAAATTTATTCTATAAGGAATAATTTGTGTGAACAGAATGAGAAACATTATGTCATGTAATTTGCTACACAAATCGTATAATTAACCAATTTCTCACATAAAATTATCATTAAATTGTGTAGCAATATTCTATTTTAACAACCTCAAATATATGCGTATCTTTTTTTATATTGTTTGGAATTAAAATTTTTTATGTCTCACATTATTCACAACGTAATAGTAGTGTAGTATGAAGATCACTTCAAAATCTACTTACAGAGATGTATTAGAAACTTTACCTTTTACTTTTACCTTTTACCTTTCATCTCTTACCTTTTCTCGAATACTTGTACGGTCGATCTCAGTCAATTCTTGCGTTACGATTTACAGACTTTCCTTAACCGATAAAACCAATAAATCGCCAGCAGTTTGATCTTACGCACAGGGAGTGCATGTAGCACAAATTTGTGTCGCAAAACATCATAAGAACGCATGTAGATACACAGAAGAGAAAGTTTCATGTACGTTAAATTTTACATACCCTTCGCGCGCCTTGCTTTGCCTTCGCAAAATGCTAATAGGGTATTGAGACAAACGAAATTATGAGCTACGCTTGCATTTGCAAGCCAGGCTCGGCGGCGGGAATGATTTAAGAATGCGCACTCGCTCGGCGTGATGCGATAATTCCGTGGCATCGCGATTGCAAACTTTATCCACTGCGCGCCGGCAAGAAAAGAAAAGCGATCGCCGGATTCCTTTACCCTCTCTTTCTCGCAATTTCTTCGCGAGTCGTTGGACTCGAGCGAATATGGTTCTGCCTGCACAAATATAATTATTCAATTCAATTCGCTAAATATAATGTATATAGGCATATAAAATTGCAAAAAAAGTATACATAGATATTTTATACATCATAGATATTTTTGCTGCTATGAAATTGCGATTTGCTGTTGGATTTAACTTACTCTCCTCTGCTTGCAGAATATCGTAATTATTATAGTATCTTTAATGTATTCATCGGAGATTGTAGACTGAGTTTTCATTAACCTCGATCTGCAATCGTTTAACAATTTTCATATGTTGAAAGTTTTATATATTTCAGAAAGTGTTACAATTCTCTTAGATATAACTTATAATGTTAAAAAATTCTTCATGATATTATGATGGCCTACAATTCTTCTATCGGGCATTAATATCTCCGCCATTACGGCGGCAGAGAAAACATGGGGCCAGTCTTGGGGCTTTTAACCGTGATAGGTGGGTAGATATAGGTAGGTAGCTAGGTAGGTAGGTAGAAAAGATAGGCAGGTACATGATTTGTAGATGCTAGCGTGTAGGTAGATAAGTGCTCGCACATGGTGTAGCAGACATTCTGACCGTATCTCTAGCGTATTAAGGGCATTATTCTCTATCTCGTTCAATTCATTACGTTAGTTTAAACATATAAATGCGCTTACAAGCTCAAATTTCTACGTACATTTTATGTTGATTCTGTTCCGTGCGCTTATTGTAACAATTGTGCAAAATCAAACATATCCGCTTTTTATAAAAATGCAAGCGCAATGCAAAAATGCAATTAATATCTCTGTAGAAGATATTGTGTAAAGATCTTCTGAAAAGATTATAGATATGGCAATTACTTGTTATAGAAAAGTAACATATAACAGTTTTCAAATTTATATCTCTTATAACTAATATTTAATTTTTAAGTATATAAAGGATTGTCGCAATCAAGTTCGTGTTACGCTTCGCTTGGCTCCGTAACTTAAGGACAAATTCGCTGAAGCTATGACGCTACCTGGTCGAAGTACCGTTAGTCACCAACGGCTAGAGCATATCATCGCTCGTAAGAAATTCCAGTCACGTAACAGACATCGATACATGCCGAATAAAAGTTCGAAAAAGTCGTGCCTATTGAAGCATTGTCGCCAGAATCGTCGAGTGTCATATCTTCGTCGTTGTATCACACAGGTTCAAAATTGCAAAAAAAATTGCCGGATGCGTCAAGGATAAATCGGATTTATCGTAAAAACGTCAAATTTCCCTTACTTTCACTATATCGAATTTATCGAGCGCGTATAAACGCATGGCGGCACACATTTTCCCGCCGTTTTTACGGGGCACGGTTGCGGGACCCGCGTTTGCGGCTTCCTCTTTGCGACAATCCGTAATCTCGCGCGGCATTTTGCGGGACCACTTTTCGCGCGCGGCACATAATGCAGCTGTGTCAGTTGCCGCGCGGCATAAACCGCGCGGCACGGTACAACTGCACGACCACGCCCTGCGTGCTATCATCGCGTATAAACCGTACAGTAACGCGGCGCGCCTTGGTAGAACCAACTATAGTTGGTATTCGCGATTGAGCCTCACATTTTCATCGCCGCGGCTCGTCACGGAATAAAATGCACGTAGCTGTAATACATTTCGCGTTGCAAACGCACGCGTACGATATTCGCGGCTGCCACGCCGCGCCGTGTTGAGCCGCGCGCTCCACGTGGCCGGGACCGCGACAGCACGGCGCCGGCCGCGCTTTTATCGGTCGACGAACCGCGAGAAATGTGAAATCGCACGGTTCGGCCGTTGCATGTAAAACATCGGATTCCGAAAGTTTCCATTTTACAGAAAGCTTTTTTAAATTTTCTTTTAAACGAGCTTTGGAGGCATTTCGTCTTTTGTCACGCTCTTTTTGTCTAATTTAAAATGTAAATATTTTCGAGTGTCTATATTTTTTCTGAGGCCTGAGGTAAAAGACCATTTACTCCAAAATTTTTGAAATTTGAGATTGATCTTAACCCTCGGTCGTCACACCTTTTTTTTAAACATTTTTTAAAGAATTTTTTTGAACATGTTGCCACTCAAAAAGTTAATTTTTTACAGTGAAAATACATTCTGCAATGTTTAAACTTAATTCTAGAACTTTTTGTGATCTACTTAAACTGCTAGTTTTTGAATAGCATGCGTATTATAGCTGTTTGAAAATTGGTTGAGGTCACTTTGACCCCGAGTGACAACCGAGGGTTAATTGTCTTGAAGATAAAAAAGGAGACAATAGTGCCGTTTAAGTACAAATACTTTGCAAATGAAAAGGAGAAATGTAGGATAAATTTATATATCACTTTTGATTACCGTAGCGCGAATCAACGAAGCAGCTAAACGCCAACGGTGAATTAAACGACGTCAATTCCTATTTCGAAAACGAAATGTCATGCTTCCTCGACGTTCACTCGTCGCGTGACATTGTCGTTTGTCGAGCTGCGAGCAGCTTTATCGGTCAGCGAACCGTGAGAATCGTGCGAGATAACAAACGTTAGGGTCATTCCGCGAGAAAACGCAATACGCGGGCTTCGTGTCTCAAACCTCGACCCTGAATTTCCATCGTGCCACGTGCATCCCGCATTCAGGAAACAAACGGTAAATTCGTGCCTGCTTTAATGAGGGCGATACGACAAAAGTCACGCTCGCGAAAACGAGGATGATGGTCGGCGCGCGCTTAATGACGCCCGTGTCCTTCGCGAAAGAAGAAATGGAACGCGCGTCGCGAGAAGTCAAATTTACCGAGTACCGTATACCGAGAACTATGTGATCAGTCCTTGGAAAGCGTGTATATACCCATATACTTTAGATATACAAATTGATATACAATATACGCATGTATGTATATAATATGTATAGGAAAACTCTATAAATTAAAATTAATAGATTGTAGAATTTGAAATTAGAATAAGTAACGCTAATTGACAGATATATATATGTTTTGTGACCTTGATATTCCTTACATTGATTCACATATCGATTACTTACTAACAGTTGCAACTGAGTTACTCGTTACATCAAGCTCGCCGGCCTAATAGGCTACATCTGAATAACTTAACGGTAGCCCTCGCTAATTGGCCCTCGTACGTACGAAGCGAAAAGCGAATGAATGGTCCGTGAATATGTAAGACGGAATTAAACGGAATTGGGTTAAAATTCGTTGAATATCGTTCGTTATCTCGTATCTCGTATCGAACCAATGGAGGTTCAATGAACTTCTTTATTAATCTTGCGAGGCCGAAATAAGTCGTACGCACGGTTTGAGCACCGACTTTATAATAAGGCTACGTAGATACAGTGAATTTCCTGCGGTGCTGCAATAGAAGGCACGCCGCATGGCTACATCACCATTGGGTGACAGACTTCTAACCGCCGCGCAGGTGGCTCGAAGAGAAGGAGAACAGGACACGGAATGCGCTTACACAATTGCCAATCGAGCCGCACGAAAGAAACATCGGACTGACTAGGCGGTTTTATGATCTGGTGTTACTTTAGATACCACTTTCAACTATTGTATCGTCAAGTAGATCGCTGCAAAAACAGTTTTAACGATCATACGACGTGTCGTATCATTAGGATGCTTATAATCACCAGGCCAAGTAAACAGAATCCTCGTCGTGCATGAATGCCAGCGTAGTTTTTAGAGGATAAATTGAACGTGCTGGAGAAAAAATTAAGGATTACTCGCTTGTCTTCGGTAAGACAAAGCACGTCCATGGCTAACGATTGCGATGGCAGTGACGAAGCAGGAGGAGGACCGCATCCCGACCCTTCGTACAAAAGCGAGTCTGGTTGAAAGCTCCCTTCACGCGCGCACGATTCCCACAAGGGAACCTGAAAACCTACCTGAAAAGTACACCCACGCACAAAAATGCATCCCCTCGGTTCTCACGAGTCCTTTGTTCGAGGCCGAAACCTCTTGCTCCGACAAATTCAAGGATATCAGCGGCTCTCCGCAAATGTTACGACGTGATTCTTGTTAAATAATTGTACATGAATAAAAGAAATTATAACGGCGCATTTGCGTTTTATGCGTCGTCGAATAAGAAATACCGTTACGCAAAAAAAAAAAGAAAAAAATCGAAGAAATAGAGATATTTCGAGGCTGTCGATTGTCAACCGGAAATTATATCACGCCTTGTTACGTCGAAGATTGAATCCGCGCGCTTGCTAATTCATCCAAGACGCAGACGCGATTACGGTAATACTCAAAGTAATCAGGCCATGTAGTTCCATTCACCAAGAAGCACAACGGCGTGTAAAATTCTCACGGAGCTACAGCCAGGTGCGTTATTAGGCTTTACGTAAAGGGTAACGACAGAGATGTCTTTCCGCAATTCTTTAATTCAATTCTCTCTCTCTCTCTCTCTCTCTCTCTCTCTCTCAATCTTATCTAAGGATCAATTTCGAAGCTGCCGTCAAACTTTGTAACTCCCGATCTTTTCGTGACGACACGCACTTATTCTGCTAAAAATTATGTAGAATTATATATTAGATAACATCGACGCATAACATGTTTTATATTTATTAAACAGAAGTAATTGCGTAAATTGCGAAAGACGTGATAACAATGGCGTTTTGTGCGTCACGTTGTGGGCTTCTTCGTATTACGTACCAACAATATGCTACGGGATAATTATTACGTGAGGGACTTCTCGAGTGTCGCGTGGGTTGAATTCAAGTTTGGTATCATGGCGTATCGTTTACCAATTTTGTCATCGAACGGATGTGTCGCTGACGGGGTTTATCGAGGTAGCCGGAAGCGGTTGGCGGACAATGCGCAGCGGTACTTCACTCGTGATATCTGTATTTGAATAAACTTTCTTAGTTATACCTTCTCGCTTTTTCCCTCTCGAGTCGATGAACTCGAGCGAGGAAAACGACCTTCGTTCATCGTAAAGTAAGCCCGTAAATCTCAATTGTTGTTGAAATTCCACAAAATGCAGGCTACCTTTTGAAAACGGAGCACAAGAAGTACGTTCTCTCGCAAAAATTGACCTCGAAATTCGATTGGAACCATCGCGGACAAGAGAAATATACACAATATTCACAATCCACAAAGTTTTCCAGTTCCTTTTATAATTAAAATTCAGTAATCTGAGTTTATTATTATTTTTTTACTTTATCTCATTAATGATTAATTGTTAAAACGTTATTTCCACGTTAACGCACTTGCATCTTCTTCGAACATTGTGATTCTTAAGCAAGAATTCTAATTCAGTGCCAAGGAAAGGCTCGTGAGAATAAATACAACGGACGAGAAAGAAACACGCCTCATAGAATTTACTATTGATAACGGTAAATAACGGTGATTGCGCATAAATCGACGGTATCAACGATACCGCAAGATGTTATTAGACATCGATAGAGAAATTATAAAACATACGTTTTCCTACGAGAAATTTGTCATAATCTCGTACTTTCAGATAGTTACAAAAAAGTAAAACACGCTGGGAAACGAGCCTCCTTGCGAAATCCATCCGACGGAAGTGTACACGGGAATGGGATAAAAAAGGCGCAATTAAACGGCGACGTTGATCCGTCGTTATATACATAAATTATGCTCCAGATGCGCGAATCAACGCGCGAATCCGCAGAAATATCGCAGTCATTAAAGACGTAATTAAAAACGCGTCCGTACAATCCAGCGCGGGGATCTCCTTTATTACAGAAATAATTGATCGCGACGTAAGGATCAAGATAACCAGGCTCAGGATCCAGTTAGAAAGTATGTTTGCAGTGCTATCGCAATTATGATGATGCGAGCGTTTCCTGGTAACACAGGGAGAGACCGTTATCCGGCACACTGCGCGAGAAAATAAATAAATTTGTCCACACAGCTGATACCACCGCTGCATGGCGCTGCCTGAACGCGCATTAGAAAAATCGCGGTCTCGCATCGAAACCCATAGAGCGATACACTGTTTTCTCACGCGATTGTCTGATACAAGTTTATTACACGCTGCAGAATGTTATGACTGCAAAATGAGGCTGTTATGGCATCTGTATGACCTTTCTACGTCTGAAGCAAATATCAAAGCGTACCAAGAGCACGAGTTTTTGAGAAATTGCGTAAAATTTAATCACGGCTTGTCCGACAGAAGTTTGCCCGAATCGAATGGCGCAATTCCGCGCAGCCGTTCCCCAGCGCGCCGAATTATTCGCGTTCCTTCACGCTCGGCTTCACCGCGCGGAAAGTCGCGTTTCAAACGCGTCCGGGGGAGTCATTGCTCGCTTTTTACACGCACCGTTTCGTGCCGCTTAACAGGAAACCCGAATACTTTCTAGCGCTGACCTAGGATCCAGTCCAGTTTTAGCTAGCTTGATGGGATCCAGCCTCCACCCGATCCCAGCCTTCTCCGCTGGTTTTCGATTTACGCGCGCGCGCGCCTATTTTCTCTTCTATTTTCGCCGCGTGATTCGCGCAGCGCGAATCGCGAGTTCAATAACGAGCGGATATCTGCATTTATCGACTTAATGACGTCCGAGACGATTAGCATTGTAAATACAGTCAATGCGTATTTTTGCTTTTCATGAACTGTCGCTCAACTTGCACGGTCCTTCGTTCATCTATGTATGTACGTAGTTTTATAAATAGACACGCAGCGCGATTTCTTTCCTCCGCTGAATTATTCACGTAATTGACATTTAATCCATTTGAATGAACGACGATTCGATTTCAACACCTCGCGTATTACCAATTTGACCTTGCGCTGAAGTGTCTTATACATTTTAACAATATAACGTTTCGTAAAATATATCTCGTGCATTCTTAATACATGAGAAATCTTTTCATCGGAGCGAGGAACCGGGAGCATTCGTTCGGAATAAATATAAAGGAAATGAACAGGTTTAACTTCTCTGATTACTATCGACCACGAATCTTTTCGAGAGCAACTCGAAAGACACCGGCCTTATATTTCTCTGTTTCTCTCGATTCCATTTTACCGGTTTCGTGCCACGACTGTTAAAGACAGGAGCAGGACGACGATTCGCGCACCTATACAGATGCATCGTTGATGTTTTCTCGAGGAGATACGCCTTATACATACATTGATATACACACGCATGCGGTTGTGACGCGCGCGTGTCCGGATTCCCTGATAAACCGTTATAATCGTCGGGCATCGACTATATCTCGAACGGGGCAGTGGGAGCACGTCAGACATTTAGCTCACCGCAGGAAGATTTCCTGCCGACGACGACGGTGTAATCGCGAATAATCGTAATCTCGTCGCGGTCCGGTCCTCTAGCCGATAGGATACTTCCTATACCAATCGCAATTCTAACGGGTCTCGCGTTCGGCTGGTACGATCGTCTCATCCGAGGCGACGACCGTGTTTACGCAAGAAAACATCCGAACGATTGCTTATTTTACGCGAATTAGCTTCTTTTGCTCGGTTATACAGAAGTATGACACGCGAATCGAAGCAGCAGGGGAAGCGACCCGTTATCTTTGCGAATAAAAATTGATTAACCGACGCTCCTCGCCGTTAAAAACATTAATATCTCTTTCTTAAAAATCACCAAAGTTATCTTCTTGAGTTGGTCTCAACATTCTCTTTTAACAACTGTTGCAACCGAAATCTTTGAAAGGCCACACGCTTGCATGTATGATTAAGGAAGAGCTCTGCTGGCACGAATTCTCACGACGCAATCGGCATTTCCGAATGCGAGGAGGCCTAATTACCCAGCCGCTAATTAAACACGGATACTCGACTCGGCAGCTCTCGCACGACCGCTTGCTCCAGTTAAGCGCGAGGCGCAATTGTGACGCCTCGCGTGTGTGGACGGACAATAGCGCGTTGGTTGCATAAAAGTGACTGTACAACGGCGCGAAAATATAATAAACTTTCGCGATCCGTACTATGCCGCGCCGACGACGACGGTGTATCGCGTAGCGCGCGCAAGATCGCTTTCCAGCGCTTCCCACGAGTTCGCTCATCCGCGATGCGCCTCGCGACCGTTGCGTCACTCGTCTAATTCGTAACTGCTTGCGACTTGGAAAACGCAATTGTAATAATACATATACATGTTCTTTAATCGTCGTATCATGCTTCTTTCTATTTCGTTTCTTTTTTTCTCTCTTTGGTTGGATTTAGACAGATTTAGAATCTATCAAGAGTTGCCGTTTTCGGAGTAATCTTTTAAACGCATAATCCCAGACATATTTGCGGGACGTGACGAACGCGGAAGAGCAAAAGCGTGATGCTCGGATGACCCCACGCTGGGGTTGACGCTACGAAAAATAAGGTCCGGTAGAGTTAATAGACACACAGGTGCACTGTGCAGCGCAGTGCAGCGTAACGTCATCAATAATAATCTTCGCGGACCGCGCGACGGTTATCGGCGACCACGGCACTCGGTTACGCGGGGCGAGGTATGCACACACAGCCGCTCGCGCTCTGTGCCACAATTCAGCCACAGAAACCGTAAGGAATTTTATGGGAACGGGTGTGTATTCGACGGTGTACAGAAAACAACGATAGCTTCCGCGTTCTTTCGCGATTATGACGAACGTCCGACGAAGGCAGAGAAAAAAAAGTCTCGCTGAGTCTCGCGAACGAATCGCGGCCTCAACGGTACGACTCTCACGTGGACTCGCAATCGCTAATCCTGGCCGAGGATGAAACGCGCACACGTTGCATCGCTAAATGCGCCGATGACGAAGAGACGCCAGTCAGCGGCGAGAAATTCCGAGAAAAATCGAGAGGTTTCGAGAAAAAAAATTACGCACCGCCTCCGTTACACCGTTCGACGATATCTACGATCGTTTAATTATACGTCGTACGACGCAAAATTGCCTACTCACGTAGAGTTTCTTGTCTGTTGCAGGAATATGCTGATAAGAGAATTGGCGACCGTTTGGGTCGCCGTCCTCTTGTGCCATCTTCAGCTAACGGAGTCTCAGGTGAGTGTTTCAAGTACATTCTTATCAAGCTTTGAAGTTTCAGCACCTTCAAAGTGTGCCGCACGCGTCGGGAGTTAAGTGCGTCTATTGCTAACCGATATTCACGATCACTTCGCAAATTACACATCGTCCCGCGCGTCTTTAGAAGTAAAAGACTCTGCGTTAATCACTTGTCTATTTACCGTCTCCTCTTCTGCCTAAGAACAGTCATTGCTCCTTTTCTCTCTCTCTCTCTCTTTTTTCCTCTCTCGCCATGAATCTGATCATAACATTCCGGCCAGTTTTTAACTTAATCACGTCGGATAGACGAGAAGAACCCCGAGTGCTCTCGGCGAAGATAATTTTGTCTGTGATGAAGAAAAAGTTGCGCGGCCCTGACTGCGTCAGGCGAGGCCGGTCAGGAAGAAAACACGCGAGGGCGAGAGCTCGCGCGATATAAGCCCTACGTCGGGATTCTTACGAGTTTCAAACCGTAGGATTATGAAGTAATTGGTATGTCGGCGGCGCGGCGAGCCAACTCCGTAGGAGTTAGCGGTGCCGGAGCTCGTTTCCACGAGATGTGGCATATGCGAGGTGAAAGTGAATTTCAGTGCACACAAGCGCGCCCGTACGCATATAAGTACCCGCGCCGCTTGGCTGATACGCCAAGGTGCCGCGCACGATCGCACACAGATATAACATATTTTAACTACAGAACTAGTAGCCCGGTACTCGCGGGAGAGAAGAGAACGTAGCGAGAATGTAAGTCCGAGGCAAGCATTTCTGCGTGACACCGCTTGACGAACGTCTCCTCGAGAAGCGAGAAGTTCCTCTCTAAAACTAGCAATCTGTCCGGCAATTATATAGCTGTAGAAAACTAAATCCTTTGTAGAGATACAGAGCGAATGCAAGCAAAATTCAGAAATTCTTCTTGCAAAGATTTTGAATTTTAATTTTCCTTTGTTTTGTATTACATTTATATATTATACTTTCGATATTTTCTATCGGCTTGAAATTAAATAACTACGACATTTTTCTCGTGCAAATTCTTATCGCGTTTGGTTGCATAATTATCTAATAAACATATATGTGACATCATAAGACATCGTTCTTATCGTAATACATTAGAAATAAATGACTTTGATAACTGTGGCATGCATGGAGACTTGATTTTCAAGCGTGCTCGCGCGCAGGAATGCACGAGAGGGTGCAGCCTTTCTACAGCTGGTGCAACTCGCACCTCTCGTAGGAATGTAGTCACCGTTATATCACTGATACGCGCACGCATAGCAACGTCGAAAATACAGACGAGAACGCGTCCGAGTCCTCCGCTCTCGCGGAGTAGCGGATACTTTCCGCGCTCTTGAGAGACGGACGCGAGAAACGAAGATCGTTGGACAGATTGCATCTTCACTTTCTCCTGCCTGGATAACAATGCGTCTAGCATGTCTGGGTCTAACCGGCGCGGCGCCTTTCCACGTTAAATCCGACACGCGAAAACTGCGACTTCCAGGTGTGAAGTAATAAGAGATTTGAGATTTATGATCCTTTTTTCTCAAAAAGGTAATTGACATCATAAATCTCAAGGCAGAGTCTCGTTAATTTACCGTTATAAACATTCTCATATTTTTATTACCTATCAAAATATTGTTACTACAATTTGAGTCACTATGACAATTCAAAGAAGCTTTTTAATCATTCAAATTTAATCATTTAATATGAATCTGCTTCCGACATTATAGCAAACTGTTCGAAAAACATTTAAGAACAAATCTTGATATTCTTATTACTTATTAAATTTGATTACAACATTAATTTGTTGGTCAATAATTTAAGAAAATTTTTTCTAGTTTATATTATACAAACTAAATGTAGTTTTGATTTAGAGTCGCTATTGCAATTTAGAGTTCAGTTACCAACTATCATTTAATTTATGTTCAAGCGTTAACTATCAGTGTTAAATAAACACGCTTCCTTTCTGTTACAGGTTCCTACCACAAATGTCTTCACCTGTCCAAACGGTGAGTAATAACATTTCCTTGTATACTACTGGCGCATAAAGCAACACTTAAAGCGAACCTTCTCTTTCCTTTCCAAAAAATCGCATCCAGTATTCGCACACGTATCTGTTTAGACAAAATTGAAGATAATTAATTCTTCGGAATAATTTAAATCTCTATGAAAAAACACGAGAAAATATTTTTACTCGTAAAAAAATGTGCAAATTTCATTTAATCCTTGAAAATTCACAAATGTTATAAGTGTAATATAAATGATTTATGAATAACTCCCGTGAATCGATGGCGGTACGACGCAAGAGATGACGTGAAAGTTGCTCTGTAATTATTTTTTCAAGACGGTTCTCCCAAGTTAATCCGGAGACATCGTAGAAATCGTCATTCTCACAGTCATCCAACTTATGCAGATATTAGGCGACTCTTACTTTCGCGACCGGCCTCCGCTAATATTCGAGTTCTCTCGTCTCGCAGAGGTTACGAGAGATTCGAAAGAACAGCCGGGCAATAAAATCGGCATAGAGCGATTTTCTAGATTATTGAGAAACCGTAAACGCCATTACGGCTAATGCCGCACAATCCGCTGATGTTTGGATAACTGCCGAGAGAGAGATAAATCACAATTCGGCAACCCGAAGAAATCTCCGCCGGAGTAAAACACGATTCTATTAAGTGATAATTCTACCACAAAAAGGGGTCTTGTTTGTTTGATCTGACTCGGCGTTTCTTACTCGTGAATCAATACTTATGCCGTCTGCAATATTTTTATTGTAAAATAGTAGGTGTGTGGCCAGTTTTGCAGGATTTATTCCGCGGACAGACCGTGAAAAAATTAGTTTCGCGACACGCGTAGCACCGGGTACAATTGCAAATAAAGGGAAACCAACAGAAGACTCTTTTTTTTTTACTAGGACGCGTCGCCGTTTACATTCAAATTACACGGAGATGCTTTGAATCGCAAATTGCACGCCGACAATTATACCACGGCTGTGGCAGCACACGAGGAGTTTCGAAAATGAGACAAGTATACGCATGTCCGATAAATAAATCTCGTGAGAGACAATGAGGATAAGAGTTCGGCCATTCGTAACGCTGCTCCACTTTTCCTCGTTACTCGCCGATGCAATTAAGTAGGTTGCACGTACCATATGGGGCCGGCTGGTCGTTAGCCATAAGTCGTCGCGTGCGCTTGAAAAATTGCAAGTGCTATTTTCTTCCGTGTGTTTTCTATTTTCTCGTTCTTCTTTAGTGCCTCGATTAATCTACTCGCTTCGTTCGGTCACGCCTCTGGTCTCGTAGTAGCCGCACATTTGAGAAACGATTTCATCGAGAGACCGAGAAATTGTTTTGAATGAATATCACTTAACATTAGACAATAGCTAGTAAAAAGAAAGATTGTCATTAGAAGAATGAAATGTTTAATTCAATATCTTGATGACTGTATCTTATAAGATTAAAAATAGAATTTCAATTTTAGAAAGTAAAGTTTGTATGCCAGTAGCTGATATATGTTAATATGTTACGTTGATTCGATAATCAGAATAAAATCTACTTTCTGAAAGCATAACTCTTTTCATTTACATAAGTATTACTCTATTAACATTTTAAGTACTAACGCTGGAATCGCTCGCGATTCATATATCTCTTTCGTCAACATTCTTACATTCCACATGTTACATGACGAAAATATTCACATTTATCTGAAGGAATCGCATTTCAGGATGTGAAAGAATTTTAAGTTGCGGTTTAAGATTTTGAAACTCGAACTCGTTATTCTGCCGGAACATTCCAGCCAAATCGGGAGGTCAACCTCTATCTTAACGTGCGATGTCCGATGGGCAGGGAGAGTTCTACCTAACGCGGGTTGAGGCCTGAAATTTTCGAGCCCTCACGTATAAACGTCGAATCAGGTAGATCCTGCAGAGGCAGCTGCGGCGAAGAAAGAATGGGACGGCATTCCTAAACCGTGAATCCACCACCGCATCTTTCCATCTTCTCTGATCTTCTCTTCTGCGACTCCTTCTCATCCACCCTCATACCCATCGAATCGTCGCTCGCCTTTTTTCGTCGTACACACAGCGGCCGGGCCCTAAAAATATACGTCGGCTCCTCGCGTTTGCGCCACGCGGTTATATACCTCGGAGGAAACTCGACCGAGCGCATTGCACCGTCGAACGGGATTCCAAAAAGTAGAACATCCGGCAACTTGCTCACTTATCTGTTCTTACGCGATCATCCGTCATGCGTGTACATACTTCGTTTTTCGCAAGATGGCTTTTGCCTTCGGAAAAAGAGGCACAAAGATCTGTTTTTCCGCGTACTCGCGTGCCGATTAGACAAGTCAAAGGATTATATCATCCATTCGCTATATTTCACCAGTGAATTAACTCTTTCGATTGTTACGAGTTTCTGATCCAATTTCTTTTACATCTATATTCCATTAAATACTGAATTTTATCAATTTTAAAGTCAATTTTGATTTGTTATCGGCTTTACCTTTAAAAAAACTCGTGGAGATTTTTGTTTCATTAGCTCACACTGTATTTCAATTTTTTTTTGTAACAACAAGATATTGTGATTTCCTCCATTTTTCGCGATGTGTCATTAATATTACGCGATCGTTGAAATATCACGCGTCTCATCGCCGGGAGAAAATAATATTTCACACACGTTCCTCGGACGACGAGAAATGCTAATGCACGTCGGGGAGAACCGCGTGCGTGCATGGCCGTTTGACCTTTTGAAAGAAAGGAAGGTCGTCATCGAGTCTCTCCCTGCGAATTTAGCGCCCACTGCATCAGCAACATGACTGAGTGATGCTGCGCGTCTCGTTTCTCTTCCATGCGACTTACGTGTTCCAACGAAAAATGCAAAAAACATATTTAATTGCATTCCACGTAGGATCTTTCATTTTCATTCAGCAGCGAGGCAGCAAAAAAATCAAATAAATGTTGGGAATATCCGCCAATAATAAAAGAAGAATAAAAAAAATAAATTTAACTTTTTATAAAAATTTTATAAAAATGACTTAATTATACGTCTAGAAATTGTGGCAATATAACTCGAGTGGAAAGTATCCAACCTGCAGAAGAATATGCTGTTTATGCGTTTATATTTACGACTGTGTCATCAAGTGGTTGTAAAATGATGAGAATATGATGGACAGAATATTTATTTTGATCGAACATCGACACCGTTTGAAATAACAAGTAGAAATCGCCAATAAATGATCATGAGTTGAATACTTAGAAAGATATTTTTAAATTCTCCGTCGAGTTATCTACATTTATGCCAAACTAGAGAATAGATATCGATTTAAAGCCGAGGTAATATTATTTAGTCCTATCTCGCGTAACATTGTTATTTCCTGAACAATGAAACACGCTGTAATGCGTTCTACTATTGTTATTTTCCTACGAGATAACCGTGAAATATACTTTCCCGGATCGAAACTTTAGTATACTTCTAGTAATTTGCATATTCTGTCGCTCAGAAATTCCGCGAAATACAATATTCGCGCTTGTTATACGACACGATTCTGACCGGGACGAGGTGGTTTACTTTGATCGAATCACTGACACGAATCGAGTTCGCGGAAACTCGAGAGCATTCTCAGACGATGTACGACATGGCGTGAAATAAAAGTTCTCGCCGCCGCCGGCGCCGGGAGCGATCTGGATAGCAAAGCTTTTTACGCACGATAGTCATATCGATCAGTACGGAGAATTATTTCGATGCAATTTCTCAGTCGAACGAGCAAGCGCATCGAATTACTTTCCAATTAATCAGATTTGAGGAAACTTTGAATCTCAGAATGTAAATTGTGTATCGTGTAAATCGAAGGTGATAGGTAATCAGACAGGCCACCGTCGTAAGAATAGATATCGACAATCGAATTGATAGAATTAAATTGAACTGGAATATTGAATGTAGAATATTAAAGTGGATCGGAGTAAATATAGATATTTAATAAAAATCAATCTATAAAACTTGTTCAACTGCCACCATCATGAGTTTCACTATTTCACGTATATACGCCAAAAAAACAATCGAGGCCGTTATGTCCGTTGCTGTCAGTGCGGGTCACCGATTAACCGCCTTTCCTGTCTTCTGTATGCTTGCGGCAGAAGATGGTTTAAAGTATCCGGTTACACGGAAACGCTCGCCGACTTTAAAATAAGGTTTCCTGCATCCGTACACCGTGCCGGTGTTTTCTAGTTTTCAACAAAAATTTCACTACTGTGAATAAATTAAAGTATAAAAAATTTATGAGCGTATCTTTACCATAATTTTAGAGAGATTTCGATCAATTAGGATAATCAGTAACGTGATGTTCCAATAATCCCCTTAGCGATATTGCGTGCTCGTGGCGCATTATTACAACTTTGCGCTCAGACAATCTCTACATCTAAGGCAGACAGTTTAATGCGATGTTTCCTTGCGCAGGATGGGAGCTGCGAGGCATACACTGTTATAAATTCTTCAACATCAGGCATTCTTGGGAAAAAGCGGCGGAATTATGCAGGAGGTAAGGGACATGCACTATCGATCTTTCCCTTTCATTTACACTGAGAAAAATGTTTTGATGGTACCAACAAGAAGTGATGTATGGTAGAATGCATTTTGGTGAAACCAAGCAGAATTTCTAATTATCACAATAAAACTCGATGTATTGTAACTAGAACGTTTGATAGACTTAACTATAAGGATTTGATTAGTATTTCCCCCAGTTGGATTTATAAAACTTCTAGTTATATTCACTAGACATACACGACACAGAAATTCTGGTATATTTAACGGGAAGAAATCAATCATGCTCATTTGGTAATTCAAAAAAAATTTTTTTGATTTGTTTATTTTCCAACAGACATACTAGTTGAATCTACCGGAATTCCAATTAATGCAACCAGATTTTTTAGTTCTGGACCTAAGATTTGACTTCGACAGAATACTATCGGTATCTCTTTCGACAGAAAGAATGTGTAGTGCCAATCGTTTTTCAAGACAAAAGATAAAAAATATGCCCTTTTTTCTCATCCTTTTCGACCATGGTCGAATCGAGGTGCGAGGTGAATCACTTTGGCGTTCTTCTATTGCAGATATGGGAGCGAGCTGATGGTGGTGGAGTCATACAGCGAGAACAACATGTCAGCAAACATGATCGGCCGGCATTTGGATCGTTACTGGCTAGGTCTCGCTTCGCTCGACGATTTACGTACCAACACGCTCGAATCCGCCGCGGGAATGCTCGTCTCGCAATACGCCGGTTTGTACGCAATTTCGTTTCGCTCGATTTGCAGACGGCAGCCGCGCGTTCTGCACGAACAAATCCCGTAACCGAATGCATCCTGTGCAGCTTCTGCCACTTCTTCCTTTTTTTTTTTTTTAATCTGTCTCTCGAGTGCGACTCGCGCTCCTTGTCATTAACGATTGACTTAAGAGACCTTGACCGATATTCAATGTAATGCGATGCGGCTAGCAAATGCGATTCTCAAAATGTGAAGGGGATGAAAATTCTGAAGAGTTAGAAATGCTTAATTCTTAATATTAAAATCCATTTGTAACCGATTTAAGAATTTGTTTAACGAGATTTGTCTTGGTTTTTTTTTCTTTAAAACTCAGTTCTTCCAAGATCTTATTTTTAATCATTAATTACTTAAAATTGTAAGTCAAGTTAATTAAAAAGTCTGTAATACAAAAGATATTTCTGTACATTTTAAAGACAGCTACCCGGTAAAAAAATTTTTATATAAAAACAAATATATATAATCATATAATATTATATAAAATATGTTCATATATGTTTTTTTTCTCTTGTATAATCTCTGTTTGTATGTACAAAAAAAATAATAAGATTTAGAAAATAATTAAAAGGATAATTTTTGCATTGTTTTTTTATTGTTTTTACATTGTTTATTTATTTGGCTATATATACTTATATGTAATTATATATAATCATATATATAATGTAATAATTGTATTTAAAATATAATTATATATAATTACATATATGAGCAAATTTTTCATATTTGCTCAGACTTTTTTTTACAATGCAGAAATTATTTTTTTAATTATTTTGTAAGTCTTTTTCTTA
Organism: Temnothorax curvispinosus; assembly: GCF_003070985.1. Taxonomy (NCBI): domain Eukaryota; kingdom Metazoa; phylum Arthropoda; class Insecta; order Hymenoptera; family Formicidae; genus Temnothorax; species Temnothorax curvispinosus. The sequence goes on along the minus strand of NW_020214855.1, from coordinate 748,632 downwards.
TTATTTTTTCTGTATACATACAAACAGAGATTATACAAGAAAAAAAACGTAGTATGGACATATTTCATATACTTTATATGTATAATATTATATATATTTTTATATATTTTTATATGAAAAATTTTTTACCGGGTAGAATTATTAAAAGCCATAAATTCATTCAAAATACGGATGTGAACGATAAAAAAGAATAATGAAAGGTTATTTTGTCCTAGTAAAAGTTTTCCGAACGTTATTGTTATACGAACGTATTATGAAATTAGGTGATTGATAATTGTGACGCGGTCGTTTTGTAACAAAGCTCCGACCTCGCATGCACGCGGGGCCAGTTTCTATCAGGGTCACGGAACACGGAACTCACATATACGAGATGAAGACACACTTTTCTCACAACAATACCCAGACGTCGTCGTTTCACGTCCGTTTGCTACAAGCTGCAATTTCCTCATCTAATACATTTGCACACCGTCTACTAAACCGTACTATTAATTACGCGTCGAGTTTGTAGTTAACTATGCGTTGCTAGCGACAAATTTAATTGCTCAGATAACGATGATATGTACGACAAAGTCGACGCAGTTCCTTACCACGAGCGTGCATTAGTCGAGATATTCGTATTGTTAACACGTTATTAAGATTTATCTGTTTGTTTATATATATAAAGCGGATGTAGCTTTATTACAAAAACGTCTTAATAAAACATTTCTAATGCCAATAATTATCTGAAACAAAAAAGAAACAATATCGTCAACATTGTCAGGGGCTGCGTTTTCACATTGTTGGCAAATATGTAGGTTTCTGGGCGTCCAGGCAACCGAATCCGCACTCAGGCGAATGCGTGGACGTCGCCTTGACGGATGACCGGCAAACGTGGGAATTGACCACGTGCGAGTCGCTTCTTCCTTTCATGTGTCGTGCCGACGCCTGTCCTTCCGGTAAGTCCGTTCACGTGAATTGCGGGCGAACATACATATATATGTATAAGCGGTCGCGTAACGGCCGGGCCGGCGGGTCGTTCTCCATATTTCATCGTGGAATGGGGGATGATAATCCACCGTGACGGGATAACTCCGCAGGTTCGTTCCACTGCTCGAACGGCAAGTGCATTAACGCCGCGTTCAAATGCGACAAGCAGGACGACTGCGGCGATTACTCCGACGAATTGGACTGTCCGGCTAACTGCCAGTATTATATGGCGAGCAGCGGCGACGTCGTGGAGAGTCCAAATTACCCGCATAAATATGCACCCCTCAGCAATTGCAAGTGGACGCTGGAGGGCCCTCAAGGACACAATATTCTCCTGCAGGTGAGTGATTTGCTCAATAAACGTTCCCCGTTCAATAAGCTAATGACACTTAACTTAACGCTGTATGTAATATGCTGTGCAAACTTTTCGGAGAGCGACAGATCGGACAGCTTCAAATGGAATTATACAAAATGAGTCGCGATCGTGTGTTTCAGTTCCAAGAATTCGAGACCGAGAAGAGTTTCGACATAGTGCAGATCCTCGTAGGCGGTAGAACCGAGGAGAAGTCCGTAAATCTGGCGACCCTTTCCGGCAAGCAGGATCTCAGCAATAAACTTTTCGTCTCGGCGTCAAACTTCATGATCATAAAATTCAGCAGCGACGCCTCGGTGGAGAGGAAGGGCTTCCGCGCCTCGTGGAAAACCGAACCGCAGACTTGCGGCGGAATCCTTAGAGCAACGCCGCAAGGCCAAGTGCTCATGTCCCCGGGATATCCGCAGAATTATCCCGGAGGATTGGAGTGCCTGTATATCTTGCAGGCTCAGCCGGGACGCATAATGTCTCTGGAAGTAAGTTGAAACCTTACGTATCCAATTTACTTCAATCGCGATACTTGTTTAATAAAATGTTGAAATTTTTTTTTAATGAAGAATATATAAAGTACCTGTGAGATTCAAAGATTTAACTTTCTCGTTTCTAGATCGAGGACTTGGATCTCGAAATGAATCGAGATTACATTCTTGTGAGGGACGGGGATTCACCTATGAGCCGACCGATCGCACGTCTCACCGGGAAATCGGAGAACAATCCGACAGTAATCATGTCCACCGGAAACAATTTGTACTTGTATTTCAAAACTAGTCTCGGCGATTCCAGACGCGGTTTCAGCATTCGCTTCACGCAGGGTTGCAAAGCCACGATCATCGCGAGAAACGGAACCGTTCAATCGCCGTCCTACGGTCTCAACGAGTATCCTAATAACCAGGAGTGTTTGTACAGAATCAAAAATCCAGACAGAGGACCGCTTTCTCTGAAATTCGTCACTTTCAACGTTCACAAAACTGACTACGTGCAGGTAAATTTAATTAAGTTACGTACCTAGGCGATGAAGTTCCGTTACCTCTTCGCACGCTCGGATTATTAACTTTCGCTTTTTCGCGGGAAATCGACAGATATACGACGGCTCCAATACGAACGGTCTACGCTTGCATCCCGGAAGTGGTTTCACCTCTAACACTCGACCTAAGATCACGCTTACCGCGGAAAGTGGAGAAATGCTCGTTAGGTTTGCCTCCGATGCTCTGCACAGCAGCGCGGGCTGGCAGGCCGAGTTTTCTGCCGGTAAGCTATATTACGTTTTATTTTTTTTTTTTCTTATATTATGTAAAATAACATGTAAATATATACTTATATTCACTAGAATACTTATTAACTGTATATAATTATTTTATATTTCGTTGTATATTGTTGAATTATGAGTTTATCTATATATGTAATGATAATTTTAGATTGCCCTGCATTACAACCCGGCGAGGGAGCTTTAGCGTCGAGTCGGGACACAGCTTTCGGCACAGTAGTTACATTCTCTTGCCCATTAGGGCAAGAGTTCGCCACAGGCAAATCGAGGATTGCCACGGTATGTCTCCCCGGGGGTAACTGGTCGGTTACGTATATTCCTAAATGCCAAGAGGTGTACTGCGGCCCCGTACCTCAAATCGATAACGGATTCTCGATTGGCTCTTCGAACGTTACTTACCGAGGACTGGCGACTTATCAGTGTTACGCGGGATTCGCGTTTCCTTCCGGAAGACCAACGGAGAAGATTTCTTGTCTGGCTGATGGAAGATGGGAAAAGAAACCGTCCTGTTTAGGTTTGTTAACATCAGTTTCACAGTCGATACAACTAGATGCGGTATTAAATGAAGCGGAGTTTTATATTACAGACACGCGTGTGTCCTTTCATTTTCAGCATCTCAATGCGCTCCGTTGCCAGAGGCACCTCACTCCAACATAACTATCTTGAACGGAGGCGGTCGAAGTTATGGCACGATTGTCAGATTCGAGTGCGAACCTGGTTATGTTCGAAGCGGACATCCCGTCATTCTTTGCATGAGCAACGGTACCTGGTCCGACGAAGTACCAACATGTTCACGTAAGTATAGTAAACTGCTCAATAATAATAATTATACTGATTATTAAACCATCGATATAAAATTAAGTGGATGACACTGGATAACAACATGACATTTCTTTCTTTTCTATAGGTGCCAAATGTCCGCTACTACCTACAATTAAAAATGGATTTGTTGTTGATATTGGCAAAGATTACTTCTTCGGCGATGAAGTTAGGGTGCAATGCAATAGAGGCTACAAGCTAACTGGATCAAATATCATACAATGCGGTCCTTATCAACGATTTGATAATGTGCCAACCTGCGAAGGTAAATTTTATGATATAAATTACTTATATCATATAATGAGAAACGCGCGGTTGTCTCATATTCCTCAATCTCTGTCTCTGCAGATATAAATGAATGCACATCGAGCCAGTGCGATCTAGCGTCCACAGAGTGCATAAACAATCCCGGTGCGTTTACTTGCAAGTGCAAGCCGGGCTTTGCACCGACCATGGAGTGTCGGCCTATCGGCGATCTTGGTCTCATCAATGGCGGCATTCCCGACGAGTCGATCACGGTTTCAAGCTCGGAAAATGGATATACAAAAACCGTAAGACGCATTGACACTTTCTATTCATAATATCTCATATGCTTTTTCTTCTTTTTATAATATTTAACTACTCATATATTTTCTGTTACTGAAGGGTATTCGTTTGAACAACGGTGACGGATGGTGCGGCAACAACATCGAGCCGGGCGCGAACTGGGTGACGATCGACATGAAAGCGCCGACAATCATTCGTGGATTCCGCACACAAGTCGTAGCCAGGATCGACGGGAACATCGCGTACGCGTCGGCCGTGCGGATTCAGTATACGAACGATCTGACGGACATCTTCAAGGATTACACCAATCCAGATGGTACGCCGGTGGAATTCAGAATTTTGGAGGCGACGCTTTCCATCCTGAATCTACCTGTACCAATCGAGACGCGCTACGTGAGATTCAGAATACAGGATTACATCGGGGCACCGTGTATGAAACTAGAGATAATGGGCTGCACCAGATTGGAGTGTTCGGACATTAATGAGTGCGCTATCAGGAACGGTGGCTGCCATCAGAAGTGCATTAACAGTCCCGGCAGCTATTCCTGCATGTGCAACACGGGCTTTGAACTGTACAAGAGCAATGGCACGGCCGGATTCAACCTGGTGAAGTCAGAAACTGGCGAGAGGGATGGGGATTTGTATCAGAGAAATAAAACGTGCGTGCGAGTGATGTGCCCGCCGCTAACGGCGCCAGAAAATGGAAAATTATTGTCAACCAAGGTAAAATAAAAATTAAATAACACGACCTTTTCGTCGCCCAAGAAAATATTGATTTGTTACGATTACTATCGCTATGTAAATATTTTCTGAAATGTAGAAATTCGTTTGTTTTATAGGAGCAGCATCACTTTGGCGAACTCATCAGATTCCAGTGCAATTTTGGTTACGTTTTATCTGGATCTTCTGCTGTAATTTGTACGTCTGCCGGAGTCTGGAACGGGACCATTCCCGAATGTCAATGTAAGTAATATACAGAACGTTTCAAGATTATCGCACATAAATTTTCGTTGCATCCCCGTTTTAAATAAGATTGTATACAATCTTATTTCTACAAGAAATGTCTTATATTTATTAAATATCCCTATTCTTGAAAATAATTCAAGTGCATTCTTCAACTTTTTTTGCAGACGCGAAATGTGTATCTCTGCCGGACGATAAAAACGAGGGTCTCACCGTGATCCGAAACGACGAGGCCAGCGTGCTGGTACCCTTCAAGCAGAACGTCACTCTGAAATGCGGTAGCAACGGCCGCTATTTGCGCAACACCATGACGTCCAATTTCCGACAGTGCGTGTACGATCCCAAACCCGGCTTGCCCGATTACTGGCTGTCCGGTTTGCAGCCGTCTTGTCCCCGCGTGGATTGCGGCAAGCCGCTTCCCACGCCCGGCGCCGAGTACGGCCAGTACCTGGACACCAAGTATCAATCCTCGTTCTTCTTCGGCTGTCAAGATACCTTCAAATTGGCCGGTCAGACCAATCGCAACGACAACGTCGTGCGCTGTCAGGCGAACGGCGTTTGGGACTTTGGCAACCTGCGATGCGAAGGTCCGGTCTGCGAGGATCCCGGCAGGCCGAGCGACGGTTATCAAGTGGCGCGTAGCTACGAGCAGGGCTCGGAGGTACAATTCGGCTGCAACAGGCCTGGCTACATCCTCATCAGTCCGCGACCGATCGTCTGCATTCGCGAGCCCGAGTGCAAGGTCATCAAACCTCTCGGTCTAGCCTCCGGACGCATCCCGGACTCGGCGATAAACTCCACCTCCGAGAGACCGAACTACGAGGCCAGGAACATCCGGCTGAACTCGGTGACCGGCTGGTGCGGCAAGCAGGAGGCCTTCACCTACGTCAGCGTCGATCTCGGTCGCGTCTATCGAGTGAAGGCGATCCTCGTGAAGGGCGTGGTCTCCAATGACATCGTCGGCAGACCCACCGAGATCCGTTTCTTCTACAAGCAGGCGGAGAACGAGAATTACGTCGTCTACTTCCCGAATTTCAATCTGACTATGCGCGATCCCGGAAATTACGGCGAACTGGCGATGATCACACTGCCCAAGTACGTGCAGGCCCGCTTCGTGATCCTCGGTATCGTCAGCTACATGGACAACGCCTGTCTGAAGTTCGAGCTTATGGGATGCGAAGAACCAGCGAACGAACCGTTGTTGGGTTACGATTACGGATTCTCGCCCTGTGTGGACAACGAGGCACCGGTCTTCCAGAACTGCCCGCAACAACCGATAGTCGTGCAAAAAGGTGCCAACGGGGAGCTTCTGCCGGTGAACTTCACGGTGCCAACTGCCATCGACAACAGCGGCAGTATCGCCCGAGTTGAAGTCAGGCCTCCGAGTTTCAAAACCCCCATTCGAATCTTCGAGGACACGTTCGTGAAATATATAGCTTTCGATTACGATGGCAATGTAGCTATTTGCGAGATCAACATCACTGTTCCAGGTTAGTGACGATTTTCAATTTGTCTGATGTTTTATTTGTCTAATTTAGATTTATCTTGTGTTAATAACGCATGTTTAAAAGTACTGGTCTTGCGTTTTAATAGGGTGTGTGTTCGCTCAAAAGTGTCAGTCGTTCTATACATATAATATTAATTTAAACATGAATTTTAATTAAATTATTAATTAATATTAGTTATAATTTAATCAATATTAAATTAACTGACATTCTGATGTCGCAGATATAACTCCACCGAAGCTGAGCTGTCCTCAGAGCTACGTTATCGAACTGATCGACCGACAAGAGAGTTACTCCATTAATTTCAATGAGACACGAAAACGCATCAACGCCACGGACGCGTCCGGTCCTGTGAAAATCACTTTCGTACCGGAACGTGCGATGATTCGAATCGGTGATTTCGAAAACGTCACGGTATACGCAACGGACTCCAGCGGCAACAGAGCGACTTGTCACTTCCAAGTTTCGGTCCAAGCGACACCCTGCGTCGATTGGGAACTGAAACCGCCGGCTAATGGCGGTATACAGTGCGTCCCCGGAGACAAAGGACTGCAATGCATAGCGACCTGCAAGGCCGGGTACAGATTCACCGATGGTTCGCCCGCAAAAACGTTCGGGTGTGACGTTAACAAACGGTGGTTACCCTCGTCGGTGGTGCCCGACTGCGTTTCCGAAAGTAAGTTTCTTATTCTAAGATTAACTTAATTTTATTTGTCACTATTACTATTTTATATTATTTTTTACGGTGTAATTTACTAATAATTAAAATATTGATATCTGTAGACACGCAACAGGCCGATTATCATGTAATTGCCTCGGTAACTTATCGCGCGAACGGCGCCGTTCCTCGATCCTGTCTACCGATGTACCAGGATCTCATGGCTCAGCATTACACAAATCTTAACACTATTTTAACTCAACGCTGCTCCGCTGTCAATGTGAATATGAACGTGTCTTTCGTCAGATCGATGCCTTTCTTGATCGAAGAGAATGTTCTCAAGGTATGGACTAAAATTAAATCAGAATTATTATGGATGAGGAATTAGATTGACAAAAATTTTCTACAAATTTCAGATGGACTTTGTTTTGGTGATCGTCCCGGCACAACGTCAACCGCAATTGTACGATTTTTGTGGTTCCACGTTGAATCTGATCTTCGATTTATCGATCCCTTACGCGAGCGCAGTTATCGAGCCTCTGTTGAACGTTTCCGCGATTGGTAATCAATGCCCGCCTCTCCGTGCTCTTCAATCGTCCATCAGTAGGGGCTTTACATGCAGCATTGGTGAAGTATTGAACATGGATACCAACGACGTTCCCCGTTGCCGTAAGTAGACATATTTCGTACTATTTAATTTGATCTATTACTTACAATTTTTTTAAGAAATTCTATCGCAAGACTTGTTTACACATTTTCAGTGCATTGTCCTGCTGGAACCTTCGCCGGAGAGAAGCAGAAGCAGTGCACAGCCTGCCCGAAGGGCTTCTATCAGAACAGCGACCGGCAAGGTTCCTGCTTGCGCTGTCCGTTCGGCACGTATACAAAGGAGGAAGGATCGAAGAGCATAGACGATTGCATACCGGTCTGCGGTTACGGAACGTACTCGCCTACCGGTCTCGTGCCTTGCCTCGAGTGCCCCAGAAACAGCTACACCGGCGAACCGCCGATCGGAGGCTACAAGGACTGTCAAACCTGTCCAGCTGGAACGTTCACTTACCAACCAGCCGCGCCCGGTCGTGATCGTTGCCGCGCCAAGTGTTCGCCGGGCATGTATTCGGATACGGGACTCGCACCTTGCGCTCAGTGTCCCAAGAACTTCTTCCAGCCTCAGCACGGCGCGACCACGTGCGTCGAGTGTCCCACAAACATGTATACGGACGGACCTGGTTCGGTCGGCCGCGAGGAGTGCAAGCCTGTCCAGTGCACCGACAACGTATGTCAGCACGGCGGTCTCTGCGTGCCAATGGGACACGGTATACACTGCTTATGTCCAGCCGGCTTCTCTGGAAGACGCTGCGAGATCGATATCGATGAGTGCGCGTCTCAGCCATGCTACAATGGTGCCACTTGCATAGATCTGCCGCAAGGCTACAGGTGTCAATGCGCCAACAGCTATTCTGGCATCAATTGCCAAGAAGAGAAATCGGATTGCGCGAACGACACGTGTCCGGAAAGAGCCATGTGCAAGGACGAGCCTGGATTTAATAATTACACGTGTCTCTGTCGATCCGGATACACTGGAGTCGATTGCGACATCACTGTAAGTGCTTCTCTTTATCGATTCCAGTCTAAACACTTGATAAAATTCTATAGAGGATAGATCAATGCGGTTAAAGAAAAATCGTATTCTATCTATAAACATCAAACATTTTATAAATTAAGTATTTATATTTAGTTTACCTATATCTAATTTTATTTTCGTATCTTTATGCAGATAAATCCTTGTACGGCTAGCGGAAATCCTTGCAATAACGGTGCTACTTGCATAGCTCTTCAGCAGGGTCGTTACAAGTGCGATTGTTTGCCAGGGTGGGAAGGTCAAAGCTGTGAGATCAATACCAATGATTGCGCCGAGCGACCTTGTCTGCTCGGTGCCAATTGCACCGATCTGGTCGCCGATTTCTCCTGCGACTGCCCGCCAGGATTTACCGGCAAACGCTGCCACGAGAAAATCGATCTCTGCTCGGGCAATCCTTGCTTGAATGGAATTTGCGTGGACAAGCTCTTCAGCCACGAGTGCATCTGCCATCCGGGATGGACAGGCGTGGCCTGCGAGACAAACATCAATGAGTGCGCGTCTCGGCCGTGCCGAAACAATGGTCAATGCATCGATCAGATCGACGACTATACCTGCACGTGCGAGCCTGGTTATACGGGCAAGCAGTGCCAACACACGATTGACGATTGCGCGTCGGATCCTTGTCAAAACGGGGCTACATGCATAGATCAGCTACAGGGCTTCGTCTGCAGGTGCAGACCCGGCTTCGTTGGGCTGCAGTGCGAGGCGGAAATCGACGAATGTCAGAGCGATCCTTGCAATCCGGTCGGCACCGATCGCTGCATAGATCTCGACAACACCTTCGTCTGTCACTGTCGAGACGGCTACACCGGGCCGTCCTGCGAGATCAACATAGACGATTGCGCGTCCGATCCGTGCCTGAACGGCGCGACGTGCAGAGACGAGGTCGGTGGTTTCAAGTGCGTATGCCCGGAGGGATGGAGCGGCGTGTATTGCCAAATGGACGTTGGCATGTGCCTGAATCGACCTTGCCAGAACGACGCCGCCTGCGTGGATTTGTTCATGGACTACTTCTGCGTGTAAGTACATGATGTCTCTATGATGTTTCGCGGAAATAATAAATCTTGGGTTTATACGAGTTTCCAACCGACAGCTGCCCATCCGGAACCGATGGCAAACAATGTGAAACGGCGCCGGAACGCTGCATCGGAAATCCGTGCATGCACCAAGGCCGCTGTCAAGATTTCGGTTCTGGCTTGAATTGTACTTGCCCTAACGATTACACCGGCATCGGCTGTCAATACGAGTATGACGCCTGCCAAGCCGGCGCTTGCAAAAATGGAGCAACTTGTATCGACGAAGGTCCCGGATTCACCTGCATATGCCCTCCGGGATATACTGGTATAAATTTAACATATCCACGTCAACGTGTTGTTTTTCTTATCAAACGCTATTATTTCTAAAAAAAATATGAATTCTTTAATTGTCTGCATTAGGTCAAACTTGCGAAGAAGATATAATCGATTGCAAAGAAAATTCTTGCCCACCATCAGCAACTTGTATCGATCTCACGGGCAAATTCTTCTGCCAGTGTCCATTCAACTTAACTGGCGACGATTGCAGGAAATGTATGTTTCTCAGATTTTTTTTTATTAAGATATTATATTAGAGATAGTTAATTTTCATCGTTTAATCTTGGCTTTAAATTCTTACAGCTATCCAAGTGGACTACGACTTGTATTTCAGCGATCCAGGACGCAGCAGCGCTTCGCAGGTCATTCCATTCTTCACTGGCTCCACGAAGAGCTTAACTGTCGCTATGTGGGTGCAGTACACGCAGAGAGACGAAGCTGGAATTTTCTTTACTCTTTATGGCGTTAGGTACAGGTTTATTGTTTATTTACACTTTTCTTTCGCTTGAAACTCATACAGCATAATAATTCACTATTATTTTCTTTTCGAGTAATGTAGTACATGGATATATGCATATGCAAAATCTTTTCTTCAGCTCGCCACACGTTCCAACGAACCGAAGACTTATGATCCAGGCGCACAGTAGCGGTGTTCAGGTATCTCTCTTCCACGACCTGCAAGACGTCTACCTGCCATTCAGAGAATACGCGACCATAAATGACGGACAATGGCATCACGTCGCTGTTGTGTGGAATGGTGAAAATGGCGGAGAGCTCATTTTAATCACAGAAGGCCTCATTGCTAGCAAGACTGAGGGCTACGGCAGTGGCAGATCACTCCCAGCATAGTAAGTGTTCTTTGAGAAGAAACGTAAAAAATTACGAAACATTTTTCCTCAATGTTTCTTCGACGATTCTTTTAGAAAATTAATATTTATTGATAATTAAAAATTTCTACAGCGCGTGGGCGGTGTTAGGAAAACCACCGAGCGAAAATACGAAGAGTTATACGGACTTGGGCTTCCAAGGCCATTTGACCAAGGTGCAAGTCTGGGGCCGTGCGTTGCACGTGACGAACGAGATTCAGAAGCAAGTTCGCGACTGCCGCACGGAACCGGTTCTCTATCAGGGTCTGGTGCTGACGTGGGCGGGATACGACGAAACCGTGGGTGGTGTCGAGAGAGTCGTACCTTCGCACTGCGGACAGCGAGTGTGTCCGCCCGGTTACGGTGGTAACAAATGTCAGCAACTCGAGGCTGACAAGATCCCACCCAGAGTGGAGCACTGTCCGGGCGATCTTTGGGTAATCGCGAAGAACGGATCGTCGATCGTCACCTGGGACGAGCCGCATTTCAGCGACAACGTCGGCGTCATTAGGGTCCAGGAGAAGAACGGACACCGATCCGGACAGACTCTGCTGTGGGGCACCTATGACCTCAGCTACGTGGCTTATGATCATTCCGGAAACTCGGCCACTTGCAACTTCAAAGTTTACGTGTTGTGTAAGAAAGTCTTCTCCTCGGCCAGTATTTGTCTAATAAACGTTGAAATATTTTTCTAGAAAATAATATTCTTTCTTGGAAAATGTTGTGTGTGTGTGCACGAGCGTAAATTTTCAAAATTTATACAAATTTTTCTCATTGCAGCCGACTTTTGCCCGACATTGGAGGATCCTATCGGTGGCACACAACAATGCAAGGACTGGGGTTCGGGAGGCCAGTTTAAAGTCTGCGAGATTTCTTGCAATGCCGGACTTCGGTTCTCGCAAGAGGTTCCCAAATTCTACACGTGTGGTGCAGAAGGCTTCTGGAGACCCACCAGTGATCCTAGTCTACCTTTGGTGTATCCAGCTTGTACGAGTAAGCATCTCATACATGTTTGATTCATTTTCTCGTACAATGATCGCATTTTCCGGATAAATTAACGTATACTTTGTTTCGTAGGTGCTACGTCAGCCCAAAGAGTCTTCAGGATTAAGATGAACTTCCCCACATCGGTGCTCTGCAACGAGGCCGGCCAGGGTGTACTCAAACAGAAAGTTCGAAATGCCGTGAACTCTTTGAACAGAGACTGGAATTTCTGTTCGTACTCTTACGAAGGTAATATGCAATTTACAAACGGATTATTATTTATATAACTGCACATTTCTTGCACCAATCTAAATTATATTACTTACACTTTCACTTATTTTTTTAGGAACTCGCGAGTGCAAGGATCTTGATATCGATGTACAATGCGATCATCGCATACGCGCAACGAGAGAAACGAACGAGGAGGACGGTGGAACGTACGTCGTTTCCGCCGCTGTGCCCGCGGAACCGTAAGTGTGCTCAAATTATAATCTTTTAATTAATAAACGTCCTAGAAATTTTTGTCGTTCAAAACGTTTGCAGGGTGCAAGTTGCAATTCTTAAAACACGTCAACTCGCCAATCACTCTAAATGCATTTTCCTCTTATTTAAAATAATTTACAATGTGTGTAAATCATGGCTTGCTCTTGTATCTCGATCATATCGGTCACTTAATTGTTAGATACTGCAGTTTATTGTCTGCCGCCGCGCATTTCGCTTACAGTGAACCTTCGTACTGAGTATTTTTGTTACTTGTGTTGCATCATAGAACGAGAAAGGGTCGCCAGGGCAGTGACACCTACGAGGTGGAGATCTCATTCCCGGCGATAAAGTAAGGACAGCTCGATTCACGCCAGCGCGATTCAATTCATTTACATGTCTTACCCGCCATCATCTCTAATACGTTATCATTCATTGCATTGTGCAGTTTGTTATAACTTCCCGCGTTAATCACGTTTCAGCGTTCCCTCGTCCTACGATAATAGCGCATAACTCTCAGATTTGTAATAAAGCATCGAAAAGTCATCGAACAGATCATATACTAACGACTAATCTTACGGCCAGGAAAGTGGATCAAGTCTTATAGCTGTACGAAATAAGTAAAGGTTGCACGTTCTTACTAACTGATCACGACTGATCACCATACATACAGGTGGGACGTCATCGTAGCGGGCTGCAACAGGTGTCCACAAATTTTCCGATAGGGATAACATTGTAATAAAATCAAAATCTAATCAAACTGTGTGAGATTGCTCAGCACTTTTTCATTTTGTTGAAAAAAAATATATTACTCGATTAAATGGACGTTATATGTACTGACTCACAGAAATTAAATAACTACAATTTCGAAAATAATATATGATTCGACAATTTGTGCAATTTCGCTACTTCAAGTTCTGTAACTTGCGCTCACTTAACAGTGATCCAACAGCTTCGATTTACGGATGACAATTCCAATGTATACATTTGACAACATACGTGATCAACGTGACGGCGAATGAATACAGGCGCGCATTAATTAAAATTGCTAAGGGTATTGAGTGCGGTTTAACCTGCGACACACGAATCTACTGACGAGGATCCTGGTTCAAAGACAAGGCTGCCTTAACTACATTCACCTCAAGATAACGGCTGTATATACTTGCGCAAACCTTTCCATTGCCTGTTGCTATTGTAAATATTCCATCGGTTTACAAAACAATAACTGTTTTTTATGCTTCGCAGCGATCCGATCCTGAATGCTAACTCAAACGAGCGCGCTACCGTACAAATGTTGCTCGAAAAACTGATCCTCGAGGAGGACCAATTCGACGTCCACGACATTCTGCCTAACACCGTGCCAGATCCCGCATCTCTCGTTCTGGAATCCGACTATGCCTGTCCGATTGGCCAAGTTGTCATGGCACCGGATTGTGGTAAGATACTATGTTTTATAAATAATTATTAAAAATAATTTCTTTGACAAAATCAAACAGAGTCGCTTTAGCCGCGAGATAAAAGTATCTCCGTTTAATTTTAGAAAATATCGCAATATGCTTTTTAGAGACAAAATGTCAATAATAGCATTTGAGAAAAACTCATCTCGATCGTTATCGACAATTTTCTTGCAGTACCATGCGCGGTGGGCACTTTCTATGACGAAGAGACGATGCAATGCATATCCTGCCCCGTGGGTACCTATCAGAGCGAATCCGGGCAATTAAGATGCAGTTCCTGTCCGGTGATCGCCGGTCGTCCCAGCGTGACCGTGGGTCCTGGAGCGCGTAGCGCAGCGGACTGCAAGGAGCGTTGTCCTGCCGGCAAATACTACGACGACGTGGCCGGTCTTTGTCGCAACTGCGGCCATGGATTCTATCAGCCGAACGAGGGTAGCTTCTCCTGCCTGCTGTGCGGCCTCGGAAAGACCACAAGAACCTCCGAGGCGGTGTCGCGAGAAGAATGCCGGGACGAGTGCGGATCCGGGCAGCAGTTGGCCGTCGAAGGGAAATGCGAGCCTTGCCCGCGTGGCACGTACCGAACTCAAGGGGTGCAGGCATCCTGCCAATCCTGCCCGCTCGGCAGAACGACCCCGAACATGGGATCGGCGGCGATCGAGGAATGCTCGCTTCCGGTCTGCGAACCCGGAACTTACCTCAACGGCACCCTCAACGAGTGCGTGGAGTGTAAGAAGGGAACCTATCAATCGGAACCGCAGCAAACCTTCTGCATTCCGTGCCCGCCGAACACCAGCACGAAAGGATCCACTGCTGTGAGTTTTTTTTTTTTCTAAAATATTAATAAATGTTAAGTATTTCTTAGAGAAATTACCTGCGTATATATGTAATAAATGTGATTTTTTAAGTTATGTATTTTGACAAACTTGTTCAAGATAAAATCATTTGTCGATGTCGACACTTGTTAACAGACAAGCAAAGCGGACTGCACGAATCCGTGCGAGACCAGTGGCGAGGAAATGCATTGCGACGCGAATGCGTACTGTCTACTTATACCTGAGACGAGCGACTTCAAGTGTGAGTGTAAGCCCGGGTACAACGGCACCGGAACCGTGTGCACAGACGTGTGTCTGGGCTACTGCGACAACGAGGGCGTCTGCCTGAAGGACTCGCGCGGGCAACCCTCGTGTAGATGCAGCGGCAGCTTCACGGGCAAACATTGCACGGAGAAGTCCGAGTTCTTCTACATCACCGGTGGCATAGCGGGAGGCGTTATTCTGATAATTATCGTGGTGCTGCTCGTCTGGATGATTTGCGTCAGGTTGGTAAAAAAAAATTCGATTAATCTACACTTGCAATAACGATCTCGAAAAACTTCTCTTCGATTCGAGTATCTGTAAAAAAAACTGTTTAATAATATTATTTTAGATATAAATCAGCATTTTATCGGTAACGAGAAATCTTTCTTTTCTTTTACAGAGCCTCTAGAAAGAAGGAGCCGAAGAAGATGCTTACTCCAGCGACCGACCAAAACGGCTCGCAAGTCAATTTCTACTATGGTGCGCCGACACCGTATGCCGAATCGATAGCACCATCACACCACAGCACGTACGCTCATTATTACGACGACGAGGAGGATGGCTGGGAGATGCCCAATTTCTATAACGAAACTTACATGAAAGGTAAGGATCGTATAAAATATTCCCAATATACGAAATCGAAATTACAATTTAAGTTTTATACGGAAAGAACGGTTTTGCTAAAGTATCTAAAAATTTAGCTAGATACTAGATCTGAAAATAATTTTGTTGCACCATCAAAATAATATATAATAGGTCGCTAAAGTATGATGATAATGCTGTAAACAATTTTGACATTTTAACATTTTAGCAATCAGTTTGAGTGTTCTACATAATTATTTGGATGGTGCAACAAAATTGTTTTCAGATCTGTATCTATAGCTAGATTTTTAGATATTTCAGCAAAACCCTTCTTACCGTGTAGCGATATGATATCGATGAGGATTATTTATTCTCACGGTATAGACACCAATCGTATTTATTGCAAAAATAAATAATGCGCAGTGAGATTTCATATAATTTATTGTCGAGAGTGCTCATCAATTTTTTTTTCTTTCCTTATACAGAGAGCCTGCACAACGGAGGCAAGATGAACAGTCTTGCTCGATCGAACGCCAGTATTTACGGCACAAAAGACGATCTTTACGACAGACTGAAGCGTCACGCGTATACCGGTAAAAAAGGTACAATCCCGCAACTACCCTCGTAATCATACTAATCAACGTCGGCTCATCATATGTGTGCGGTCGTCTGAAAAATCACTGCCAACAGGATCGGATGCGACATATACCTCGCGCACGACCGGCTATTTATTAATTAATTTATATAAATAATAATTTAAGCTTACGTATATGCTGCCGTCGTCTTTTTACTATCATTAGAACACGTAACAAATTTCCGCTCCATTTGATTAAACGGCAGACTTGGACACGACAGTGCGTTATCTCGGAAAACGTTTCCGATGCGTGCGGCGCAACAAATAACATTACGAAATATCCATTTTGCAGATAAGAGCGACAGCGACAGCGAAGGCCAGTGACCGGGTAGAACAATGACTTTCACGCCAACGTAGAATATGAAAAAGCGGGAGATATCAGTGTAATCAGACGGGGCGACGACGGTATATACTCATCCTTCGAGCGACACGTCGTCGTCGTTGCTCCTCGACCGATCGACGGATCATGTTATTTATTACAGTACCATTCTGTACGGCGTACGTCGCGCGAGATCCGCGATCGCGCGACCGGACGTGCTGATGTGTGGAAAAGGCGAGAGAGGAGCCCGATCGGAAATCGCGAGATCTCGCGTCGACGCAAGAGATGTGCTTCGATCGACACAACTTGGCGAGCGACGCAAGAGTCCTGGAACGACGATCGGCAGATCGTGCCACCGATCGTCGCTTCGGCACGCGTCCAGATAAATTCGAGGCGCGCCAGAAAGCCGCAAAAGAAAGAAAGAAAAAAACGAAATGGGATCCGTCCGCCCTTCGAAGTGAAATTCGATGCGTGTTCAATGATTAAAGAGACTTTACGCGCGAGGTTGTATTTTTTTGTAATTTAATAGAACGTTAAGGATCAATCCAACACACCACACCATCGTCCCCTCTTCCATCCTTATTCCCCTCTTTTGTATTAACTCATACGATCGACGTGCGTACGTGAGAGAAACTGTGTGCTTGTATATTAATATAACTATACGTACGTGGATTTATATTTTGTTACTCGGAAGGTATACGCATCACGTTGTAATATAAATAGTGTGCGGGCGCGCGCGACCAGCGCAACGGGGCAATTCGACGAGATTCCGAATTTGATTTAAGTGACTGGAAAAAAAAGAAGTTAAAGAGGGAGAAGGAAAGTCTCGTGGAAATCCCCGCCAACCCCCAAGAAGACCGGTTCATTCGCGATGACGACCAAAAAGCATTGGGAAATATTCATATAGTGTATCCTTTCACGTGACGAGATAATCTCTCTAAAGAACCGGAAACGTGTAAAGTCGCCGGGTGTGACAATTAACGATGACCTCTGTGCCTGCGCGACGAGCGTGCACCAAACGATGCCTACCACGCTGTTTTTCATTTATGTTGTAAAAACTTTAACAAATAGTTGTTTTTTTTATTAATAAAATGTATTTCAGTAAAACGTCTCGCGGTATTTTATTTCCTATCCTATATATTCACACTTTTATCTTGTATTTATATTTTATTTATATTGTTTACATTACTCATGTATTTTATGTTCTTGCAATTATAAACCTTTAGTATATAAGGCAGATTTTTAACGTTTCGTCAAATCCTTTATATGCGTAACTTTACTCATTTTTATTGGTATTACTCTGTGCATTTTCTGGTCGAGAGTCTTGGCGAGATGGTTCTTAGCTTCATTACTCAATCGAGACATGTCGCATGACGCGATTTTACTTGCCATTTCTGGATCGATGTGAATATCCGCACTGCCGCCTATAAAATCAGTATCATTGCCATCGGTCGCGTCACTTCCTTCACATTTAGATTCAATTAAACTTGACCTTTCGCATTCTTCGTGTTCTGTTAACATAAAATAGAATACTATAGAATATATTTGAATGGGAAATGGAATGCAAAATGAGAGAAAAATTCCACACTGACTTTTGTTCTTCAGAATATTAAGAGCACGGGTAATATCTACGTCATTCCGGTTTCGCTTTAACACTGTTGATAATAAAAATTAAATGTCAATAATTTATTTTTTCTATAATTCACAATTTTAATTAAATAATATTTATGTATACACGGAATTACGCTAAAATTGATTAATCCTTACATTGACTTCCAATGTCACGAGCCTTCTCGTAATCTTTTGTCATTAAAGCGATTACGAACTAAAACATGCAGAGCTTTGGTTATCTTCTTTCAAATTTGACAAAACTACATTTTAAGCTTTTGTGATATAATATTAATACTTCAATACGATCTTCATAATTTGCGCTATGTTCTTGATCCATCGTTGCTTTCAAACATGCTTTTGCACTTCACCGATAACCATTTCTAGTCAATGATAAGAATTTCACAGAATCGCTCTTATCACAAACAGATTATAAAGCGAGGTATAATATTAATACTCATTCAAATTTGCAAGCTTACTCGTTTTTGCAAAAACTTGCGTGTTTTAAAAATTACTAGAAATTTTATTTCATACTGAATAGAATTTGAGATGCGAGAATGTGCCTGAATTAATCAGAATAATTGATACACGTTCATATGTTACATACAATAGATATTTGTTAATAACTTCAAATAAATTTTGCCAGAATTATTAAAATTACATGAACTGCGTCGGAATTCAAGCTATCTGATGTCATGTAGGAAATCCCGTTTCGCAGTTGGGAGACTCTGTAGTAGTCTGCATGATGCTATTATAATTATGTACGTGGGCGAAAGGAGAGGTCGTTGGTATGCGGAATGCGTCACTGCCGAGACCCTTCAATTTATTCAGTTTCCTCATACGAATTCGTGGAAGAAACAGTCTTGGAGGAAACGTATCGTATAATCATAAATTATCCCAGTTTGTTTTTTCGCGACAAAAAGAAACAATAAATTTCTATCTTATTTGTAAATAAACTCGTTTGCGTGTCTGTATAAATTCAATTGAAATATAAAAGACATAAGCTGTAGGCTCTTCGATTGTTGATTTTTCAATAATCTTCTCGAACAGAACGTTACCGATATTGTATGTATAAAGAGTAAACTTTTTTTATTTGAAAAAAAGCAGTACGCTATATAGGTACGAAGCTTGGAGCTTAGTCCATACAGCTCATAAGTAATTCAAATAATCGATAACATGTTAAATCAAAAAGATACTTCCATGTTTTGACAATACTGACAATATGTCGAAATTAAAACGATAGATAAACAGAGCAAATATTAAATATCTTAACATAACTAGGAACACAGTATAGATATAAAAGTTAGGTACAAAAAATTATATACTAGGTACAGTCTTCAGTTAATTAACTTGTGTGTGCCGAATATACTAAAGAATTAAAATTAAAAAATAACAAAGAAAAAGCAGGCTTGATAGTCAAACGCGATCAGTTGCGCGTGAATTAACGTTATGCAACATTTAATTATTCATTAAATACAAAATAAATCGTACGTTTTGACTTTGAGCTATGATATGGCTCAATCATTAATTAAGTGTTACATAACTTTAACTCACGCACAACTAACCGTGTTTGACTCTCACAAAATCCGTTTTTTATTCATTTCATTTCAATATCGAGAATGTATAGTTAATTATTCATTTATTTAAATAAAAAATTAAATATTAAAAATAAATAACTGTCCTAAATAGGGAATCGATACCAAGTTAGGCCATCTTATGTCATTGTTAAAGTTTGAGTAAAGAATAGAAAAAAGAATGAAAAGATATTATAGATTACTTATCTTATATTGTTATATAGTATAGAAACCGCAGCATCTGCAAACTTACAAACTACAAAACTTATAGGTTTCTACTAACAATAAGATAAGGTATCGATTCCCTATTTGGGACAGTTTATTTTTAATATTTAAAGTTTGTGATTAACTTATAATAATTACATATAATGCTAAACATTAAATTTTAACCATCAGTAAGAATAATATTAATAATAAAAAATCATTAAAAAAGAGGAGAGAGCAAAAGCGCCAAGCTGAGTTGCAAAGTGTAGATTGAGCTTGCACTTGCAACTCCATCTAGCCACTGTCGGTCGTGCTTATCGCAACGCGCGGCTGCATCGAGGAACGATAACGTCGAGCAATTTTGTTGCTGAAATAACAACTTTGCAACTGCCACGTATGTTGCGTCACAAACGATATATATATTTAATGCAAATTATCGTTACAATATTTTATCTTTCGCCCTTCAATAACATTCTCTATAAATTAAAAAATAATTTAAAATATTTAAATTTAAAATATTATATGCAGATTACGGGGGAGGAGAAGTGCTGGAGAATTAACAAAATTTCATAAAAAGCTTTACTCTCTCATTTCGTTTCGTTAGCGCCGACCTGCACTACTAGTTTTCTTATTCGTCATCAAGCAATTATTCTTATATCCAGTCACCCCACTCTTTCGGCTTTCTCTCTTGCCGAAAGAACTTTCGAAGCTCATATGAACGCGCGAATTTGTCCTCCAATTTCACATACATTCACCTATTGATACGTCGGTCTGCGATTTCTCTTTCTATGAGTCATTCCATTACATTATATATCACAAGTTAAAATCTTTCCTGGATCGCCCTTTTACGCCTTTTTGCAGAAGAGAATGAAAGGATTCAGAGAAACGCTCGCTCCGATCGGCTACTGCGGTAAACGACCGGTAAAGTGCAGCGTCAAGAAGAAGAAAAAAGAAAAGAAGAAGGAGAGAGAAGGAAAACGCTGCAGATCCATGCAGGAGCGAAGCGAGTCGGAACCGAGCGAGGGAACAATAAATTATCGACTCCCGGCGAGATTATCGTCTCGAATTCAGCACATGACGTGTTCCGGTCGGCGCGCCGCGACGGCGCCGCGGGCCGCGTCGATTCGCCCGTGGTGAGCTCACCGCCGCTCCGATTTGCCGCGGATGACGTTGCTCCACGACGGTATACGCGTACCGTACTCCCAACACCGTCCCGTGACGTGCTTTAACCCCGGCACCGCCGCCACTCCGGCCGCATTTCACGGACGACGATCGAAGCGACTACACGACGAAGAGAGTATACGGCTATACGGCGAAGCACGCACACGTCCACAGTCGTCCATCTGATTCTGACACATCGGCCACGCGAGGGCCGAGCGAGTGAAAACAGTTGCACAGTGCGGACACAAACCGACACCTTTCTTGACTCTTTTCTACTAGCTGTAGCTCCGGCCCAAGTGGAAGGTACACCGATACCGATCATCTCAGGGAGGGTGAGTAAATAAATCCTTTATACGTCGATTTTTTTCGCGGCGCAGAGATTCTCGTGCTCCGTTATGTAACGATCTGGACGAGCAAGTAAAGGTGCGTATACGTCGTCACGACGCGACCCGTACCGTGCGGCCCCGCCATCGGTTGAAAGGTGCTGCGTAGTCGCGAGGGATCGATTGGAGCGCGCGAGGCGTGTGGCGTGTTGACGTCGCCGTCGGCGCGACTATATATTTTCGGGTCGCGTGGATATAGCTTCTCCAAAGGTTTTCCCAGCCGACGCGACGCGACGAGACGATTTTGCGTCGTACCGTTCGACGCGACGCGACGCACCGGAGCGCGCGGGGTCACGCGATCAGGTGCGCGAATCACGGTGACGCATGACGCACCGCGACGGTCCGCGGTCCGCGGTGTGCATGATGCAATCCGCGCCGAACGCCGCGAATCGGAGTCACAAGTCACAATAGTCACATGCGCCCGAACGCGCCACGGCGCTTACGTAACCAGTCGGCCTAAGTTGGACTAGACCGTGTATAGCTTTTCCTGCAGTGCGCACCTCACCCACCCACACGCAGCGAGATAAGCCGTCGGGAAAGAGAGACAACAACGCGCGTAAGTGGAAGTGATTTCGCAAAGAGCGGGATATCGCGAGGGAGGAAAACGAGATAACGACTCCCGCGCTCGCTTGTTACAGCCTGATATGCCGCTACACAAGAGCGCGGTAGACTGAAAGGAATATTCAAGGCCTTTTTAACGGTGACGATAACATGTCGGAAACAACAAGCTGTTTGCTTTCTTGATATGATCGAGTTAACGTATAATTGCTAAAGAAAGCGCGGAGCGCGATAAGATAAGTCGCATATAGGAAGTCGCGTGACGTAACACTTTGGAGCAACTCTCCTCGGAGATGACTAAGCGAAATCGCGCGGGCGAGATATATGTCGCGTATCGAGATTCGGCCACCGCGTTTCGCTGAGAGACCATCAGACTGGTTTCAAATTCACCTAAACGAATACCGAATAGAAAGAATGCAAAGTTCATCGAACGTTCCACATTATACGCGACAGATATAATATTATAATCCATAAGATTACAATCAATCCCCCGAGCCCCGCGAGGTATATAATATGATATTATCTTGATATTATCATGATAAATTACTATTTCGCTCGTTGCTCAGCGGGATGAAGATTGGAATGGACATCGACTGATACTGCTTATCAATTTTCACATTATAACATTCTCGGAATTATATTATATCGATCCGATGCGCGATGTCTAGAAAGAGTAACCTTTTGTAAGCGATTTTCATAGACGTTGGTAACGGGCAATGCGCGGACCGTTGACGCGGTCGTGTATATTTCGACAAACTGTTGAAACTGTAGTCACTGTTGACAAATACAAATTCGAACGAACCGAGTTCGTGAATAGATATAAGGACGCTGATCGCCGAGAGGGCCAGAGTCGTCTCAGCCAGCCGAATAGAAGGACTGAAGACTTTCACTTTTCCGTAAAAGATTCTGAGCCGAGGAGTCCACCCGCGAGACAGAGCGGTATTTCCGCGTTATAATAATCGTTCGATTGAATAAAGTTGATACGAACATATTCTCCTACTGATATTTCCATCCGTGGTCATTCCTACACTTTTATTAAATCGTCTAAATTATCTACGCTGAAAAATATGTTATTGGTAAAGTAAAAAGCTATATAGCGGATATATCTACATTTAATTAATTTTAATGCGACGTGTTAAGCACGATTATTTATTATTAATATTAATTGTGACTCGAATTGTATTTAATCACGTTCGTACTTATTTCAGGCTTCCAAAATCCCTCCCATCTACGAACGTCCAACAACCAGCAACATTTCAGTTGAGGAAGGAGGTGTTCTTAACGTAAGTACTGTCCGATCCCGAAAGAGATCCAGGACAGGGGAAACACCGGAATCTGGCGCCGGACCTGGACGGATATTGAAGGAAAGATGCAAACGTTTCAGGTACAAAAATCATGGAACCGTCAGCAGCTTCCGTCATCTGTTACTCGTGGCGTGAGATCGCGGCCACTGGGAGATGCCTCGACGAAAGTGGATACAGTTCCTTTGCTAAGCCCAACGATGGAGTCCGAGCTTTTGAAGGAGCCCTGGGTATTCCCGCGCACAAAGGCGAATCCTACGAAAAAAGAGGATATTGCGGCACTCTCCGCCTGGGAAGAGGACTTTCAGGATCTGAGCAGTTGGTGCATGGACACGTTCCAGGGTCAATGCGATTTTCATATAGGTGAATCGACTACGTTTAAACTATCAGGTACCTATATTTTTATATACGTAAACGAGTCAGGCGTTCTATATGGAATTTCGCTAATTCTTCTGATATGATATAATCGGCACAGAGAGCATTTGCTATGGACTACTGGCCTTGTTCCAGGTACAAAATACGAGGGTAACGGCGTTTCGATTGCGGAAGAGGAAGGATTGTTAAAGGATTTGACGAGAACGACTGATGATGAAAAGTTAGATTTGAAAATGGATACCGTTAAGACGACCAAAGCGTCAAGTGATAATCGTCACTTGCTGCTATCTCCATCGGAACTCGTTAACGAATATGGATTAGGAAATAATAATAATAATGAGGATAACAACGCATCCAGCTCGTGGTTAATGTCACCTGAATCTACAGCTTCTAAAAGCAGCTCGTCGAGCAAGCAGCTAAACGCAGATATTAGCGCGTCACTCCAATCCGAAGGTCATGATTTGGATTACGTTTCCCCGACGTCGTTTAACGCCATCACGAATCAGCGTGAAATGTGGGATGAGCTACGCACGATCGAGACAACCGGATCGGATACTTTCGACTTACTGTCGTACCTTTGGGAGGTACGTTGACAGATTTAGCGGAAATATTTGACCGCACGACCGTTGAGTACCCGCATACGATTTATTTTCAAAATTGATTTTTGTTACAGGATGAAATGCGTTCAGCCAATGTGTCTACCGATTCCTCGGCGATGTTGAAAGTCAGATCACTCGCAACGTCGTCACCGGTACTATCATTTACCTCTACGAAGGTAAAGACGGAGGAGATCAACGAGCCGACGCCACCTTCGACGCGTCGAAGGATGGAAACCCGCGCAACATCGACGATAACGTCATCCACGGCGAAAACTCCCGCAGCGTCTCGAAGATCGGAGAGAACGAGGATAGCGATGACTAAAAGCAAAGAAAGAGAGAGAGTCACCAGTACAACTGTCACCAGTACAAAGACGAAGGATAAGAACGGAAGGAAAAGGTATTACGAAGAGAGTGATTCTGATGACGACGTCGCCCTTTCCCAATATAGGGAATGCCGCGAGAAGAATAACGAGGCTTCGCGAAGATCGCGAATGAACAAGAAAGCCAAGGAATCAGAAATGATCAAGAGGGCGACCGATCTGGAGAGGGACAACAAGATACTGAAGATGAAGGTCGAGGAGTTAGAGAAGCTGGTGACGTCGATGCGCAACGCGTTATTACGATCTGCTTTAAAGAAAGAATTTTAAGTACGCATTAATTAATACCTAGACGTTTCCACACGATCTGTCGAGCATAATCTAATAAGCCACCATTTGTTACATTATTGTCAAGCATGCGCCATTATTAAACGCGATGATGTATTTTACGAAAGAGTTATGTTGAACTTATGTTGAACTTATTTGCCTTAATTGTCTTAATGGAGTTAAAAGCGTTCTTAAAGGCTTATTGTTATCGTTATTTTCATATTGTTTTATATCGAGAGACGGTTTTTTGTACTAATCTTGTCTCCCATCTCGAGTATATCTATCTATATCGTTACGCAATTTAATTGTCCCGACTAAACTAATCGCGGACTAGCGATAGATAATTGTGTACGCTGCTGCAGTGCGCGTAAAAAATGTTTTAAAAAATACAACGTTTGACTTGCTGTATATCAGTATCAAGCTGAAATATTATATATTAAAGAAAAGTTTATTTTGTTATAACGAGAGCGAGAGAGAGAAAAATAAATAGAAACACAACAGAAATTAGAATATATTTTGCGTAATAGACACACACACACACACACACACACACACACACACACACACACACACACACACACACACACACACACACACACAT
>NW_020214855.1:690277-723038 GCF_003070985.1 Temnothorax curvispinosus | reverse complement strand
ATATATATATATATATATGTATATATATATATATATGTATATATCTTATAAATTACCTTGTGTATAAGAGGTACTACACGAGCGAAGAGCAGAATTACGTTTTTAAATGATAATACCGTTATCGAGAAGAAGATTTGATCCGAACAAAATCGCACGATTATATTTTGTTCAGCCTTGTATTGTACCTGATACGAAAAAGGGGTAAAAAAGAACATACATGTAGAATCTTACTGCAGAGAGAAGCATGTAATTGGTAGTACACAGTTTTCTACTACTTGGTGTGGACTCAATGATATCTGAATCGTAAACGATACGATGTAAAAACAAGATCTAATAAAAATCTTTATTTTGAAAAATCAACCCAAGATTCGTGCGTCATTCCGCGTGCACGCTGCAAATATAGCGGCGGGTTAAAAATAACAGCAGCGTCCTTCATGACCCGTTATTTTTTTTCTTTTTTGCACGCGATGTCTATTGACGAGCGCGATATCCTAGAGCCCCATGCCAATTCGCGTTAAAAGCTATAACAGCACGCGAGATATTTCTATAGATCGTTCGCTGACATTGTTAAAATATGTATAACTGATCGCCGCGAGCACGTATGTGCCGATATACGTGGACAAAATGCCGCGACGGAATGTCGCGAGATAATTGGAAAATCGATAGCGCGGCGCGGTGCAGGTGATGAGACGGTAGCAAACGGACTGCCAGACTGCCAGCGTGCCGGCTGAATATCATATCCCATTGTGCACGCAACAATGTGCGCGGTAATTTTATTCAGCGCCTAAACGGGTCCGGACAATTTCTGTCGTGCCGCACGACTCGCTTTCCCAATGGGGTCGACGTGAGGGCGGGCGAAGGAAGGAGGTAAGACCTCTTTCCGCTAATTGAATATCCGGCGTCGCGCTAGACACAGTCCGCGTGTCCTCCGCGCAAATTGCGCGTGTCGCGATACGCGTTGTGAATTCGCATAATTAACGGCAGGCCGCGAGATATGTGGAAACCCCCCCGATGACGGTTCGCACCTGTGTGGACCAGCTGACTCTCCTCGCAGCTTATATTCCCATCTTTCGTTCCCATTGCACATTTGCTGATGCGCTAGATGAGGGATAATGACTGTGCGGTTTTCATTTTCCGTTTACGCTAAACAGACGTGTGTTACATCAGATAAACTTAAATCCGTGTATGCATGTTCTAGTACGCTCTAGCTCTGCCAAACGCGCAAATAGAGATCTATATAAAAGTCTTCAACAAAGTAGCGCAAAATATAGTTGACGTACCAATATAGTCTTGTATGCTAAACTCGATCTATTTTGTCTTCGTAAAGATATGTCGAAGCATTTAATTTTTACGTTACAAATAAATAATAATAAAATATTACTAAATTATATATCCTTTGACATGATAAAACGCCACTTCTTTAGAAAATTTTAAGCTTTTATCTTAACAAAAACCCAATTTAAAGCTTGAGATACTCGGTACTAAATGTAATAGATTTTGTGAGAGGAACAGAAATTATTCTAGATTTTCAAAGAGAAGCCGACTTAAAAAGAGAAATACAATTGTGACATTCTGCACATCAGACGCAGCGAGAAGAAGAGGAACAAAGTCCAGGAAGTGCAACTGAACGAGCGGGCCTATTGTGAGAAATATTCATCAAGCGTTATTTTCATCGGTCGTTAAATAATCGCGGGTAAATGCCTCGGGATTAGACGCATATATTCCAGTTCGGTTCGGTTGCGGGTGCGTGCATCGATTGCCCGCATTGCTTTCCGCGCCCGCATACCGTTAAGTCTGTCAGATCCTGCCGCACGCTATTATAACCCAGAACTGCCATCGCCCCGTCGCACTCCACTCGACTCCAGTTTACGAATCGGAGCACAAACGAATCGTTCTCTCTCTTACATCGAACGCTTCGAAAGAACACGAGAAAGTTTGGAAGTAAAACGAGACGAACGATAACGCTTATCAGTCGGAAGTGATGCAGACCGATTTTCTTTTTGCTATATTTGCAATTTCTCGCGCGCGATCTCGTCATGCATCTTCGTCGCTGAAACTCAGACAATCCAACGACTCAGTTTCTTATTTTCCCTTCGCGGTCAGTGTTGTACATACATTAATCGAATAAATTTTTATTTGATTACAAATAACAAATAATTTTTTTATTCGTTATTTTTTATTCAAAAATAAAATAAAGAACATAAAAATTTTTGTTAACAAATAATATTTCGTGAACGTAAAGTTATAATTTATTAATTAGTATTTTTAATCTATATCTTTATTATATATATATATATATATATATATATATAAACAAATGTCCTGACTGACTGACTGACTGACTGATCCTCAACAACGCTCAACAACGCCCAAACCCTTAAACCTAGAAACGTGAAATTCGAGGAGTACAAGATGATTGGGGAGGAGTTACCGTCACTTATGGAGGTAATTTCTCTTCAACCACGTGATATTCAGGATTACGCTCGATTTTCTATTACTCCTCAACCTAAAGAAAGAGGTCTTTTACAAACAATCTTCAAATTAGTATAACTCTGTAAATATTATTCAGAATAGGTTCCGGGTTTACATGACATTTTTTGCTCAAAATGTCTTCAGAAATGTCTTCAGAAATGAGCTCCGTAAGTGACGGTAACTCTTTCCTAATCACCCTGTATATTCCTTCCATGCAAGCACCCACTAAGAAGGGATTTTTAGAAATTCGCATTCCCTAAAGGGATGAAAAAGAGTAAAATGTGAGCACTGGTTTCAAGCTGGTATTAAATAAATTAAAACAAAGAACTTAAATAAATTTAATCAATAAAATAAAAATAAAAATTTATTTTAATAAAAACCTGCGTCATTAGTTTTAATTAACAAAATAAAAAAACAATTCTTTTTATAAGTAGAAAAAGTGAAATATAATGAAAAAAGTACATAATTAACTTTAGTTTCCTAAAAGTGTAGATTTCAGAATGTTAGTTGGTTTATAAAAAAATTACTCAAAAGTAATTCTTATCAAAATTTATTTTTTGTTTGATACATATTAACTTTAAAAAGCTTTCAAAAGTACACGTTTTTCAAACATACTGTCAGAGTCGATGAGATTTGTCTGTATTAATCATCGTAGCAAATAAAAATAAATCTCATCTCCACCGAAGCCAAAGAAGGAATCAATGTATTGAATTTAAAAAAAAACTTTCTTTATTGTGGGATATTTCTTTAGGCAAGAAGTCTGAGAGTCTGGATTTCCTAATCTAGGAGAATCTCTCAGATTTCTTGCCTAAAGAAATATCTCACAATAATAGAGAAAGTTTTTTTTAAAATTCAATTATCATTATTCATACATTGATTCCTTCTTCGGTTTCAGTGAAAAGATTATTTTTATTTGTTACGATGATTAATACAGCTGAATCTCATAGACTACCAGACAATATACTTGAAAAATGTGTGTTTCTGAAAGCGTTTTTAAATAAAAATTTATCAAATAAAAAATAAATTTTGACAAAAATTACTTTTAAGTCATTTTTTATAAACCAACTATTCTGAAATCTACGCTTTTGGGAAACTAAAATTGATTATGTACTTTTTTATTATATATTTCTCTTTTTCTACTTATAAATAAAATTGGTTTTTAATATGTTTTTTTTATTTTATTAATTAAAACTTATGACATAGGTTTTTATTAAAATAAATTTTTATTTTTATTTTATTGATTGTAAATTTATTTAACATTAAAAATATTAATAAATTATAGCCAATTATAACGTTCACGAGTAAAGTAAACTTTAATTTTCCATTGGCGCATTATTTTTCGTGATCGATTATTTTTTTTATTCGTTACATTTTTTAATAAAAGTTATAAATTACAAATAAATTTATTTTATTTGTTATTAAGAATCCCAACACTGCTTCGCAGTTCGCAGACAAGCTGTGACTTGCGAGACGCGTCACCGAGAAACCCGGGGCGGTTTCCATACGCTTTTAAAAGTCCGCTCGACGACGCGCGTCACAACTGATAAGGCTGCGCGCGCATTGCGGCCGTTCACTACTCAACTGATAGCTCAGTACGCTGGTAACAGGTGGTTCGCCGCTATTGGCTGAATCGCGGCGATTGAAGTGTCTTGCGGCGCCAACACGTGCGGCCGCCGCGCCGGTCCCGGGTCTCGCATCTCGCACTCTCGCATTCACGCGGAGAACGTCGTACCGCGCGCATCCCGCTCCGTCCGCTCGACAGGCACACATCCGTTTTCCAACGGCAGGCAGGCAGGCAGACCTTCGCGCTAACATTCGAAAATCGATAACCACGTGCCAGTGCTCACAAATTGCTCGGTGCGTGCGTACGCGCGTTTGCGAAACAGCCGGTTCCTCGCGATTGGCGGCTCCGCGCGACAACTCTCGTGGGTGCCGCGGGTGTTGGCTATCGATCCCGCCGCCGTCCCGCTTTCCTCGCCGTTCATTGGCTTAGTCGTCGTACTCGTCGTCGTCGCGCCGGGGGCTGCGAGCGGTATACAGTGTTGTGCCTTATAACGTAACATACTTAGAGAATTACCAAGAATTACCATCTGTGATTCCCCGCCCGTCGGAGGTCTCAACGAGAGAGGACGCCCTGCCCTCCCTCGCCCGTTTCTCGTTTGGTGAGTAACAAGTAACAACTGTCCCGCAGCTACTTCTTTTTCTTCCTCTCGTCAATCCTCCGCGCGCCGCGCCGCGCCGCGCCGGTACCGCTGCTTGACGGACGCCGCGGCGCGCAAAGACGCCGGATACGACCTGGTGCACGTGCACGCGCCGCCGAGCCGAGCCGAGCCGGCGAGCGGCGCTCCGTTCCATCTGGTGCGCTCCGATTACAACGACCGGATCTATCATCGCGCGGCGTGATGGGTCACCCCGCGCGCCGCGCCGTGCCGCGCCGGGCGCGCGGATATTCGAGAACAGCGGAGATGAGCTCCCGGGAGAGAACTCTCTCAGCAGCGAGATCGGAGCGAGATGATGACGCACGCGTGCGAAATCAGCGGAATGTGGGACTCCTCTCGCCGATTGATGGATCTCTCGGGACGCACGGCTCCCTCGATTCTCGGCGATGCCGTTGCACGAAAATCGATCCGTCTTTGGTTGAAACCGCGCTGAATAGCGGTCGTTGATGTGCGATAATATAATACTAAGATAAAATTTATTGTCTCGTTCAGCGACTTGTACCGCGGATCTTATTCGCCGGCAGCGATTTCCTGGAACGCTCCACTCGCGCGTAGTACCGATCGTATACCGAAGGTACGAAACGAAGCGTATATTCTTAGCGATAAACCCGCGCTGAAAATAGTATTTATAAGTTTGACGTATTGTGTCCGCGATAAGAACGCTTCACGTGCTCGTCGCATTTGCTCGAATCTCGCGCATTCTACCCGTCCGTCCGATCTATGGTATATATCTCTCCTTTTCTTTCCGGAAATACCAGTTTACCGATTAGCATCGGCGGCGATTACGTAGAATCGCTCGCGCGCGTCGAAAGGTCGGTCGGATCGAAAAGTCGAGTCGGACGACTGCATTGGAAGTGACATTTAGCGCGAATAAGCAATGTTATTTAGAAATAAAATAACGAAGAGAAAAAGAGGAGTAGATGTATGTCTCGTGAGATAGAACGCGGTTGAAAATTTCCGACGAAAAAAAAAATAAAATCGAAGAGAAACGACGCCCAAAGTTGATATCTGGAATCGTTTATCAGCGGACCTTCGAAACGATGATTTATTCGTGGAAGTAAATGGAATAGATATACGTTCGGAAATAATTTTCGAGAGCGTTTTCGATAGCAATATATATATATATATATTTCTGATATATATATATATATATATTTATATATATATATATATATATATCAGTAATATGATACGAGGTGATGCAAATATTAAGTAACAGATTGTTACGTTATCATCCCGTGGATATAAATATCTGATTTAATTAAATCAATAATAATTATAGTGGTTGAAAAATTTAATTTTTACCCGAGGCAACCGAATGTTATGTTCCGAGAAACCAAAACCTTTCTAAAATTTCGCATGCGAATGCCAATTTTTTAATCAACTTCTCATCCTTCAACTATATTTATCTGATCTTTGCACGGATGCCTTTCTCAGAGGAAGTCACGCAGGTTTGTCATTTCATTGACATAAAAAAAGATAAGAAATAAAAATTTCGTTATCTATAGGTAGTAAACGTATAATGCTTGGAATAACTCTCGAGCGATGCGCACGCTTGATGAGAAAGCAGGATAACTGTATCTACATCGTTTAGTATAATTAACGTTTTAGCCCGTTTCGCATCTGAAATAATGCATATACATACGTAATTGTCGATTGTTGTCGATGTCCTTTCGCGATTATCCTTGCGATTATATCCCACGGCACGATCGGCGATTGAATACATCGAGGCATATAATCCTCGCATCGCCCATGCTGTTGCGATGCCGTGTACATAACATCAGTTTTCAGCAGGAGTCTTATCAGACTCAAAGATTACTTACAATTAGTTCCTTACTTATGCATGGATCTTTTTTTCTTATCGGGAATCATTATCTCGCCGTAAAAAGAATCCAATTGTAGTCATAAAAGAGAGGCCAGATTTTAGAGGAAGGAATTTATGCCGCACATGACGCGCTATATACGTGTAACGAGAAATTAATTTCTTCTTCTAATGGTGAGCAAGGCCGATTGGAATTCTCCTGAGCCTCCTTCGCCGTGATTTCTGGACGGTTGCGCGTGTTACATACGCGGGAAGTGGCTCAATTGAACTTCATACTCCGAGATACCCCGCCGCACTCCAAGATAACACTCTCGATTGGTATTCCTTATCTAAAGATTTATTTTTGTCCAACGTAAATATAAAGGATTCAGAAACTTGTAGCTCACACCTAAGAAACGTAACCGTTCGTCGTTGCGTTTATTTGAAAAAGATCGCGCGTAATGGAATTGTAACAAATACGTAAGATAGAAGATTACGAATTGATGCACGTAACGTAACTTCTCGCAATTTCGTGATGTCGTTCGCGTTACCGCGCAACAGTCGCAGCAGCTCCCCTCCTTTTTCTCTCTTTCTCTCCTCTCTCTCTCTCTCTCACACTCTTTTCTCTTCTCTTTCTCGCGAATGGTATACTTAGCCCATAAAGACAGGTCCATTGAACTCGTTAGAACGCACCGCGGCACTGTAATGCAGCTATGCATCATCTCGTAATATAGGACAAAAGGCATTAAACGCAAAACCGGCCGCGGCGGATAATAGACACGCGCGATACCGTATGCCGGCGCTGAGTTCACGGATGCGCACGTGCATGTGTGTTAATCTGTAAGTCGCGTTTGTTTATCTATATCCTCCTTACCGCATCAGCATCCGACGTCCGGTTAGATCTTTTAATGACACTTATATAAACGACTTTCCGACCTGTCTGTTATCGAGCGAGACTTTTGTATATGTATACCTCGTTTCATCTAGACGCGCGCGCGTCTCTTTCTATCCTCCTTCATTTTATTTATATGCCACGAAAGCGCGATATTCCTCTTATCTCTCACTCTTCTCGATCTAATTTTAACCGAAGATCACAAATATAGCCCTGAATTTATTTTCTCTAAATAGCAAGTTTCTATTATAATCTTGAAGGAAGACTTTAATCTTAGCCCAAGGGGGAGATCCGCCACGGATCTCTCGAGATCTCTTTAACGCAATTAAGGTGATTAAACCGCGCGCTATATATTTGCGAATCTCTCGTCAATTTAGCACACGAAGGAGAGATAATTAACAATGTTTGTAATAATATTAGATCACGCGACTACGAGACAATATCTTTGCTTTCAGGTATATACTGACGGTCTTGTGACATTATCAAGGAACGCTGGATCCTCGTGGCGACGGCATGTCGGCGTTTTAATTTCCTTCGTCCTTCATGGGGCGAGTACCATGTTCCTCTAACCGACGACGCTCGCATTATCAGGAAAGCTAAAGGAAACGAAATGAATATCATGGCGTGGAACTACGACGTGGGAACGGGCGACCTCAGGGAATTATGGGATTCCTATCCACTTCCCGAGTCGGTGAGTACGCAACCTTTATGCATATATAAATTGTAGTCTTACAAAAGGGAAGAGATTTGAAGAATTTTCTTGTAAAAGAAAAACGGTACACGATGGTTTCTTAAAATTTTACTTCGAGGATGTTCCAAACACACTGTTATTGTCGTTCGCCGCTCATTAATTTTTATTGCGCCTACATGGCGCGTACATTACACGTTCTCGAGAAAGTGCTCGTCTACGATCTCGAACGCGAGGAAGCTCCGTTGGGATTGTAGGGACGCCTACGTCCTTCTGAGGGCCGCGCGTCCGCAATCCTCCGTCTTATTCGAATATTCGTGTCAAATCCAAAGAAATGGTTGACGTAATACAATCATGATATTATATCACTGGCACACTGAAGTATATATTTTTAAACAGCGATTACCGTTATTTGTGTAGCCTTATCGTCGTGGATGAAAATATATGATCACGTAGTTTACAAGAGATATTTGTTTTACAATGTTATTCTCAGAAGCTTCTTTTTATGTGAAATGTGCAAGAAACGTATGCGCCACGCTTATCAAATTTATCGACTAAATGTCATTGAAAAATACATTTCTGCTTTTTTTTATACGTTCTTCCGTGGTGACAACTACAATATTTGACATTAAAGTATTATATATTTGCAACTTTTTAATTCTCAACCTCCTAATTAGTAATGTTTAGTTAAAATATGATATTGACATTGATTGAAATTGACTGCTTTATGATTTAAAATTTTAAAATAAGGTTTTATCAAAATAAATCGTCTAAAGTCAAAACCCTTTTAAACATGTATTTTTCTCAATCAATCGTTATTTTTTTTTTAACTCACTTAACATCTGTAGTTCAAAGAAAGTACGACAGCTTTTGAATTATGAATAATAATGGTCACATATTCACATATGCATCACGCGTATTGTCATTTGTCATCGCACTTATGGTGACACGGTTGCAACTTGCGCTAATTAAGCCTAAGGAAATGAGGAAACCGACAAATTTACATGATAGCGACGTTGTTGGACGAACACGTCACGGAGCCGATAATTCTTCCATCACTCGGACAATCATCGCGTTCTATTCTTCGACGACTCTCGCGTATATTTATCTAACCATCCTGGCGAACGACGACGGAAACTATTTTTCATCGCTCGTTGCATTCACGACGGTAACAATGGCCCCGCATATGCTCCTTTCATTCTCGCAGCGTGCGTTCCTGTCTTCGATCGGCGCGCAAAATGGGACACGGTCAGGCAATTCCTCGGCCCTTTCACGTCAGAATTTTCTTTCCGCTGCACGCCACGCGAAAGCATCGAATTGCCGACAAATTAATCCTAATCATTAACGCGTCGAGTCTCTACGTCATTACGCCTCGGCTATTTCTCGCCGCAAATAAATGCCAATTCGCATGCAATCGTGTGTTGCTGTTTTACGCTCCGCGTCGCGTCTCAGACGTGTATTTATTATTAGTTATTGTTCCTCTTATCGGCCGCCCGTAGCTTCACATGCTCGCCGAGTAATTTCGCAGGTCCTCGAAGTGGCGACGCCAGCTAACCGGTATTTTTATCGTTTCCTAGAAGGTCGGCGATATATTACACGTTCGATTCCGTTGGGAATAAATTCAATCGTCAATCGCGTGGCAGATATCATCATCTCGGAGACTCTTAATCTCGCATCGATCCGATCATCGTATCTTTCCGTCGGTGGACTTACGCAACAACATCGGGAACGGTAGCAATTATTATTTTTTTCTCCTTTTTCCAAAAATGCATTCGAACGTTATACGCACACTTGGAGTGTCTTGTCACAGTTCGATTGCTCTTCGCAAACATGGATGGAGGGATTAGCGCCACTCGTACGCGCGGATTCGCCGCATTTGTATGCTTGTATTACGGAGAAAGGACATTGTATTTGGGCAGTAAGGCATTATAGTTGGTTTGCGCACCTGTACAAATATCGCATCATTTCTCGTAAATACCCATAAGTACACGTCTTTTGCGAAGAGCCACTCGATTATCGTCCTCCGTATATTCAGCCGTTAATACACCGAACACGAATCGTCTGTAGAAATATATATATATGTATATTTTTTTTGGAGCAACGTTTCTCTTCTGAATGTAAATTTAACGACGCTTTGCGTTTCTCGTCAGAATTATTTCTCGGGGAATTTCCGAAACTATTAATACCTTTGAAATTATCTTCGACGTTATTTTCCTGGTATTCTAATACTTTCGAGATTACATTACTTTCAGTTCAAGAGACGCGGAAAAACACCAACACATTACGGAAAAGTGTCGATAAGATTCAATGGAAATGTTTACTGAATTTCATATTTATGCTAATTTATAATTGAACGGAAAGATACGTAACGTATTTCAACTCAAAATTCAAAATAGCTCCGCAGCTCTATGTATATTCTCACTAAGTAGACAATCGCAGTTCTGTATATACACTAATTACAATTTTATCGATCGCGGCTTGTCACACATATTCGTCGCGAACGTGCTTCCCAGACAATTTACAGACTGGCCGGCCTAGTCCATCTTGGAACGGGACATTTATCGTTGAAAACGTGTGTTTGTTATTTACTTCATTGAGTAACGACGACGCTTTGTTACACTCTCATTATCTACGAAATACGGCTTATATAATTTGCGAGTTGTTTGAAAATAAAAGTCCATGGATCGTATAGTCATAACATAATTTTTTTTAATATTAATGTAAGTACGTGTGCACGCACGTTATTATTTCTCGATCCAATCAAAAGCCTCTAATCGTTTAATATTATAAATATATTTATACGCAAGAGCACATAGATATTTTTTCGCCCTTTTTTCTATCCATCTGCATCCGTGAAACAATATGAAATTTGACGTGCGCATCGAAGATCATTATATATTCATATCGCAACCATTCAACTTGATTTCGTTCGAATTTTCAATGTATTTTCGATTATTTTCGCATAATAACGAGTTATTAATATGCATCGATACGGTGGTCTGGCTTCGGGAAGCATATCGTAATAGAAATTGAAAGGCGAATCGGCGCATGTGCATGTCAGTGCTGTCTCATCATATTTGGGGGTCAGTCCCCTTAGACGGGAATTACGTCAAGCGGCGGACAGCTCATCGCGCGCGTAAATATATGTCTAGCCAATAAAATCGTTTAAGCCAACGGGCGTTTGTAAAAGAAAATCAACGGGAATCCTCGCGTGTTCAAATGCAGCCGAGTATGGTTTTGAAATCATGATCAATGGAATGCCAGGAATTCCGTCCGTTTTCCAACATTAAAGACGCAAGCTCGCCTCAATCGTCATCGAAAATCCGTAATGAATCGTCCTAATTACGACGCTGTCGCTCACGGCAAAATATATTGGTTTCTCGCTTAGCCAACTTTCTTTTCGCTAAAGAAACGGCGACATTGCGCGATTTGCCATCGGCGCAACGAGTGTCGCGATTGATCGTGTTGTCGTTACGTGGAAGCGAACGTAGAAATGCAAACAAAGCGAGTGCTCGCGATGCATCGATAACAATTGAGGCAGATTCTAAAACTCCGTGTAACCGGGAGAACGGACATAGAAATCGATCGTCGCCGTGGAATTTTTCTCGGAAAAGTATGACCCGATACCGATATTTTTTTACTTCGTTTTTTTTTACTTACGATGAAATGTAGCTGCAATTATTCGCTATCTGTCTCGTTATGTTAAAAACACTTGTCTCGATAAACGTTGGTACCTTGACAATGTATGCCGTATTATATCTCGAAGGAAAGCTCGTACACTTTTGAGTTTTAGCTTTTACGATATATGAATTTATTATTTTAGCTTTACTCAAGTTTATTTTTTATTTGTTTGTGTATTTTTGTATTTATTCTGCTACAAAAATTCCAAGTTTCTCGATACCAGTCGCTTAAATAACTCTAACAACTGATTTAAAGAACTTTAAATTCCAATGGCTTCTATAACGAAAATTGAAAATGTAGGGCGAGCAAGATAATCTCGTTACGGCATCCGTAATTGTGTCTAGGCGCTCGTATGTTTCGCATTTTTATCGTGGGCGGCTTTATAGAGCAATTTTCTTCACTCGTTCGTCGTGCTTGCGCAGGTGCTACTGACGCAAGTGTGATAGTAGTCTTCGCGTTACACATTCGAGCCTTATATCGAATTGAATATTTTGCAGCCACTTGTAAACGCGCCGCGCTCGTAACTCCGTTAAAGAAAAAATTGACACAAATTTTTCATCAATACAAAAATTCGTAATAGTAATAAAAATTAAATTTGTCTTACGAAAATGTATTATCATAAATCAAACAAACACCGTGAAAGCATTTTAGAAAACTCAGACAATCGTCACGCTCTGATAGGGAAATTATTCTCCGATATAGCTAATGTTCTAGAAGTCTAGACAAAAGTAAAATCACGGATCTTTCTACTCATTCATAAATTACCGCATTCATAAATTGTAGATTTTTTTTTACTTATTCATAAATTATACACGGCATTAGCGTTTTATTTGGCCGTGGTTTTCTCAGCGTGCCATTAATGTAAAAATTGAATGTCTAAAAGCTCTGCTAATGAAAAAGCTTTCATTTTAATCCGGCCACCCGGAAAAGGAAGCACGATGGACACGTCAGGAAAATACCGCGCGGAAGTAATTTTCCTGCAGTGTAACATATCGATTGTATTTTTGATACGTGCCGTGAAGGAAAATCGTCGACGACACACGTTGTTATCATAAACAAACGGTATTATATTTCCTACCGAAACAGGAAGCGTCTCGACACACTATAATTTCATCTCGATCCTGCTGTCATCATTTTATCGATCACACAATATTATTTTATCACGATGTTGACGTCCTTTCTGACGTCCTTTCAATTACGAGATAACTAAATTAGTTTGGGAGCAAAATATTGTAAAAATAAAAAATAGAAATTAACTTATTCAAATAAGATTATTATAATGATTGATAATTTAGTGTTAATGATAAAATAGATTTTTATTTGAACATAACAAATTGTTATGCGACCGTTGCCTTAAGAACCTCATTGGGTAGTCATTTATTTATCGGATAAGGTGACATACATACAGCAGCAATATAGATTCCGTATCTAATCTAATTAGGGAGAGAAGATAAAAATAGCTATGGTGTCGCAGTGGAACACCCACAATAATCACCATAGCAGTGCCTGCATGAGAAAAGTCGTGGTTGGTTGCCTTCTACTCCAAAACCGGAAGTAAGAATATGTCGAGCTCGCAATACCGGAAACCCAGGCGCGAAGAGTGGGGGAGATAGAATACACAATAGTAATGAGACGCTATTGCGACACTCGTCCCTCCGCATAGCAAACATTATATAAAAATGAGTAACCTCTAGTTACCCGCCAGAGAGAACGCGAAAATGGAAATATTGCAGCGCTCGAGTAACACCCATTTTTTGTACAACTCAAATCCGTTTTCATGACGAATAAATATCTATGTTCTTTTCCCACGTGTCTTCACAAACAAATTCTCGACAACTTCTTTCTCCGCCAAAGAACTTAAGGCTCTCAAGGATTTTACCTGTCAACTGTGTGGAAAGTAGAAAATAATCGCAAGGTGTGATACAGATGAATCATGCGCGTTTTATGATCCGACAGCCGCGCCGTACTCGATACGTGTCACGCATCTTCCTTCTCGAGGAAATCGCAGCACGTCATTAAACTTTTTAAGCATGTCTCGAACGAACCGCGGACTTTCTATCTCGGACAAACATGCCAAAACAGAATTCCCCTCCGACGAGCTTTCCGCCCAGGCGAGCGGAACTCCTCGGACTCTTCGGTTCGCGACATCGTCGCTGAGCGTTCTTGAAGGAAAAAAAAACTTCAATTACCGACGATTGCTCATTTTCTAGCGGCACATTTCCTTATCGCCGAGCGCAGCACGATTCCGAACGACCGTGGCACGAAAATAATTATTGTTTTTCCCGGCTTCCCGTTTGTTTGCAACGCTTCGCTTCACCGTTCGCTTCTTCGTTACGCCGTCGGCTTAACCCATGCCGACGAACGGATAGGAGGAAGGAAAGGATCGGAAGAATTCGCGACGAAATCACCGTAGCGTGACCTTTCGACATCTATATCAAATCCTCCGGCAACGGTGGCCGCGGGCGTTCGACTTAACTGATTGTGAGACGAGAAAGTCCCAAGCGGCTTCTTCGCGCTTTTTTTTTTATTGCATCGATCTCTGAAACAGTTAATTGGAGAGCTGCCGGATAGGATGATCTTCGATATTTTAGATCCGCATCATCGCGCTTACGATTGACGAGCAGGTATATCCTCGTGAATTCTTGGTCGTAACACTTTGACGGATGTAGTATAAAAAAAATGTTATCCCTTCTATTAAAAATGTAATTTTAATTTATAACCGATCGAACGATAATACAATTTTCAATTCCTTGTGCAAGCGAAGAGTAGGGACTGACCGATCCGCAGAGAATGCGATTGTTGAGTTCTTACCGTTTCTGGCGTTCTTATCGTCTGTTCGTGTAACACCGTTAGACGCGGGATTCCACCTTTGTACATGCGTAACCGTAAACTTTTCTTCCGTGCACGCTTGCGCGCGAAGCTATTCTCTCTCTTTCTACAAGCATGCAATGTTACGATGCATTCCGAAGGCATTTCCTTCTACAAGATTTTCTGTTCAGGGAAAAACTCATTTTCTACAAAATCACTGAATCTGATAAAATTAAATATTTTTAAAACAAATACATTTCTTAATAATTTCTAATACACAAGAATATAAATATAATATACAAAATTAATTAATAATAAAACGTAAATAAAATGTTCAATATTTAAAAATTTTAGAAACAGTAAATTATTTCTGTTAAATTAAAAGAAGTTCATTGATGTGAAATCAAATTCTACATTTTTCTTTGCATTGCAATACAGTATAGATAATTTCTGATTTGTTTCTATTGCCAAAGAAATGTCGAAGGTCACTTCCTTTAGCTACCCGCGTGTTTATAGTAGAGAATGTGAAAATAATTTGTAAAAGTACGAATGATAATTTGATATCGTGTA
Source organism: Temnothorax curvispinosus (assembly GCF_003070985.1). Taxonomy (NCBI): domain Eukaryota; kingdom Metazoa; phylum Arthropoda; class Insecta; order Hymenoptera; family Formicidae; genus Temnothorax; species Temnothorax curvispinosus. The sequence continues at coordinate 707,907 of NW_020214855.1, read as the reverse complement.
CGAGATTGCAACAATATTGAACTCTGTAAACGATTGCGTCATGCGAGCCGAGGATGAGAAATGCAGTTTGGCAGGTTTGCCATATATTTAATCGAATTAAACGTCCTTCGACAACAGGAATGCACGAACACGAATGCAAGCACAGCAGAAAGGGCAGGGCTATCTCGCGTAAGACACATAACGCTGTTAGTATAAAATCAGACGCTCTACGAGAAGATTCTAAAGCGATTTACATCGTTCGGATAAATAATCTCGCAGTTATCGCGCTCAACGTTCACCTACTACTATATATATATATATATTATAGCTGTCACAAGCTGCCATCAGTCAGTCAGTTGAGAGCGCAAACGACTCTCAATCTTCTCGTGGTTACCAACCGACACGGAACCATTATTGTTACTATATCGCGGCGCCTGCGGCTCGTGATTGAACGCAAAAATTCACACGTGCAATCTGTCGCATAAGCTTATAATGATTGAGAAAGGAAGAGCGAGAGTTTTTCATGAAAAAAAAAATATGTTTTGACTGAGCGTGTCAAAAGTAAGGCACGTGAGACGGCAATCATACAATTTGTGATATAGTGAGGAAGAAATTCTGTCGACCTTGAATAATTCGTCGCAATTACAATTGCACATTCATTACAGCACGCGCTGCTTTCGTCTCGGACAACAGACGTTCCCTTATCCGTTCCATTATCAGCAACTGGTCGCATCGGCAACATTTTAACGCAGATCGCAGATAATATCCTAACCAAGATCAGATAACAGTTGAAGGACGAAAAGTGGTTTATACAGAATTTGTATATTCAAGTGTAAAAGTTTAGAAAGGCCTTTAAAATGTAACATTCGATTGCTTCGGATAAAAATTAAATTTTTAAATAAATGTCTCATTCTTGTTGACGGAAAATCGAATATCGATATACGGAAAAGCGACGATGTCGAACTAGTAAGGTGTAAATATCTCGTCCAACATTCTCGCAGCCAGCGATTCGCCGAGGCTGCGTCGCAAAATGGTTTGCATTCTCCTTCTCTCTCGGGAGCTCGTCTGGAAAATTTAACTTGAGAAATCCATTTTAGCTTCTCTACTTATCGGCCAACGTGCAGCTTCTATCAGGAGGAAAGAGATAAAACCGTCGTGATTACGGACCCTCTGGGCGATTAGAGGTTTATTCCGCATGTACCACATACGTTTCTTTTCGTGGGATCCGTAGATAGTTACGCTTCCCAAATGCAGTTTTACAGAGATAAAACATACAGAGAGATTTTGTGAGTTAGTATCGCTGTCGACAAGAGAGGAGCGATGAGAAAGGCCAAGCATTCCTTGAATCTTATTCTTTCACCTCGAAGTCTTATTTTCCTCGATTGTGTTAATCGCCGTCGTTAATCGCTCAGTCAGGATAGATGAGCTTAGAATTCCGGATTGTTAGCATTCTTCTGTCGTAAGGGCATTTCTATGTCTGTGAAGTTGGCTCACTTTTTCAAAATTCGAAAAAATTTATCAGAGTTCTGGGTGTCCCAGCTAGAGTTCTAGAGCTAGTTCTCTATCGATTTTAGAAAGAGTTCCATTCTTCTAGAGTTTTCTTCGGGTTTAATTGTATTCCGGCGCGCGATTTCATCTATGTAGGTCTCGCCGATGTCATCGTCGTACGTTATTTAAGGCGGTGACAATCTATCGTTTCCCGCCGCCTTGTGTGTATGTGAGCAAGCTCGCAACTGTACATTGAATTCGACTCGTAATAGACGATACGTGTTATCAGCATATCCTTGAGGGCGTCTATTATAGAAAAGTTTTGATAAAAATTGCAGAAGATATGAAGGTAATATTCGCTAATGAAAAAGAAAATTCTCAAAATTCCTATATAGAATCTTCTAAAATAAAGTTTCAAAACCGGCTAAAGGACATTTAAAAGATGGAAATCTCTATTTTAGATCATTCTCTGGTCTTTTAAATTTTGTTGAAAATAACAAGCTGCTTTTTTTGTTTTATTTTGACTATATTCCGATATTTATTGTCAGTACCACGGTCTTACATAAAATCTATAGTTTACGTTACGTACATACACTATAGATTTTTAGCATTGACAGCAGCAGTGAATATTGGAACGCAGCCTTTAAATACGGCTCACTATAATCCCTCGTAAAATTATCATTAGCTGTAGTGGATCTTAGCCAGTTGTAGCGAGTTCAGGCCCGTCTTACCTAAATCCGGCGCTCATCTCAATAAGCCTCTCGCATAACCGGTGACGCAAGTGGCCGGTCGGCCAGGCGCGACTTTTTTTCTCTCTCGAAGCGACGCGCATTTATCGGGCGTGTTAAACAGACGCGAGCGATTCGCCCGCAGGTATAACGACGACGATAAAGCGAAACGGTGGCCCGGCGAATCAGCCGTGCTGAATAGTTACGCGCACGGCGATAAGCTCTTATCAGCTGCGCCCGCCATCGCGCGCTGCCTCTCCGACTTTTCCGTCTTCCGTCGCCGCGTCGCGTCGCCTCGCGTCGCCCTTTTCGAAACCCCCTTACAAACTGGACTCCTCGTCTGCATTCGTTTGACCTAATTGATAACAGCATAGATTTGCGCGACACCGTTTCTTTAACTATGTTTTTCCATATACGCACGTGGATGCGTGTCACATCACGAACAGTCGAAACGCGCGCTTTGTTTAAGCTTCGGCATGCAAATACTTCGCTTGTGTTTAGTAGAATATGCCTCAAGCATACCGCGACAAATACAACGTATAAATAGCATAACTATTACCAAGTTTTTTATCGTGCTCTCGAGTAAAGCGCATATTCGCGGGATTTCATATCTTATTTAATAAACATGCACTGCATGAAATAAGCCTAGTGGCAAATTAATAAGATACTGTAGCTTCTAATTATTTGAATTAGTTAATCAAGATACGCTTCGTTCCAGACTATCAATTTTAATGTCACAGATCACGATCGCTAATAAGACTGTTTAGAACAAAGACTCTTAAATTATGATATACTTGATACCCATGTTTTGCTACGGTATGTAGCTACTTTAAATAAAAAACCAAGTCGATATCTCATCGGGCCTAAGAGATATTGAGGAATCCGTGAAAACACATTTTACTTCTTTTCATCTCCTTAGGGGTCGAATTTCTAAAAATCCTTTCTTAGTACCCACTAAGGGTGCTCACGTCATGGAAGGAATATACTCCCCGAATTTCATGTTTCTAGGCTTAAGGTTTTGGGCTGGGCGTTGATGAGTCAGTCGGGACATTTGATTATTATTATTATTATTATTATTATTATTATATATATATATAAAAGAGAGATTATTCCTTTCTACTTTTTCTTACAATTATTTATCTGTTTTATAATTATCGGACGATAATTCATCGACTATCAAATTAAACGAAGCGTTAATGACAAAGTCGAAAACGTTTGACTCAGATAATTTAGGATCGACCAAAGTTCAGCGCTTCGAGTTACGCAAAAGAATATCCGTAAATAAACGATGAAAAGGATGGAACGAAAAAAGAAGGATCGATCACAATATCAGATACTGTATTATATACTGCATTGTAACCGATAGAAGTCAATTAATTTACATCCTCGACATATAATATTCTATAATGAACTATTGATCTGAATACTGTGTGTAATTACCAATTACTGATAGTTAATTAAAAGCGTCCTACAGGCACTTTAACTCAAGAGTTTATAATTATATGAATAATTCTAAATTGCACGCAAGTTTCCTTGCGTGTAATTTGGAGTTCTCGTATATTAATCTAGCCGTATTTCAAATATTGTATTTTACAAGTCACCGTACCTAGAAACGTATTCGAAGTTAAATTGAAAACGATGTTTATATTCAACGGCTGCTTCGAATATCAAAGGAGACGCCTCGGCGATAATTTGCAAATATCTCAAATTCAAATTCCTGGAATATAAAGCGGCCTGAATCTTTCCGCGTTTAATGGTCTAAAGTTTTTAATCGATTTACTCTTTCTGCGTACTTCTTCTCATGTATTTCTGTAACTGGCTGGCACAACAATAATTGAAATTGGCTAACCGCGATTAGGCCTTTTGACTCTATCGCGAGTATCGTATATCGGCCAATAGCCATTCGTTACCTTTATTGGCCTCTCGGATTTGAATACTAATCGATAGAGTGATATATCTCGAGGCCACAGGTATACGCAGAGAATGGCCCGCTAGACTCGATTAGAATTATCGTCATTGATTGCTCTGTTCTTGGGCACAGTGGTACAAAGTAATAGATCTTTTATTCATCGAGCGATAGCTCATATCAAATATTACGTATATATTTAGCACAATAAAGTCTCGTTTGTTTGTGCGTGTTACTGTACGCAATTTCCTATTCTTATTTTATCTTGTAATTAGCACTGTCTTGTTTTATCTTGAAAATTTACGTAACGTCGTCGTCGTCGAGTCATTTTGTATCACGAGTGAGTAAGGTTTGCAAAACCTTGACATTGGTATGCGATGAGCGAGCGGCCAAATCTTCTTCTTTTATTTTTGCCCATAAGAGTATCTTTTATCTTGGGTAGCACTTTTTAGTATCCCTTATCGTATCTGCCGAGCAGAACTACCTGTTGATCCCGGATCACAGACAGACAACATTCTGGCAGGTAAATTATTGTCCCATCTTCCTCGAAGACGAGCGAAAGACCGATGTGTAAATAATTCCGTGCCGTACGTGAGAACACGTTCGAATCCTGCAGGGAAAGACAGTCGTAAATACTTACGGCTGAGCGCCAATGTCGCTTACGAAGTTACTCGGCCCATTCATCGACTTAATAAGATACATTCTTCTGCGAAGGAAAGCTCGTACAACAAGTTCGACGTTGTTGGAATTCGTGCGACGCAAAATTATTTCCTGCAATGACATGCAGAATCTTTTCAAAATAAACAGCTCGGATTTGCGTTATCCGACCTCGTCGCCGTATCTCGACCAGGCTCGTCGACCGTGTCTGAAGCTTTCTAGAGTTTCTCGACTTTCCTGAGAAGGTTCACGGCTACCTGTTAGGAAGGGATCTGGTTTTGAAACGAGTTGTATGGCGGCGGTACACCGCGGGAGAGAGAGACCGTGTCGCCGTCGCCGGCGTCGAGTCGCTCGTCGTCGGGCCATGGTGGGGAATAGACGAAGTGACGGGATGGAACTCGGATGGAACTCGAGGACGTTCACCTTTTTTCGTGACTTCGACGAGGCCGGCAGACGCCGTTGAGATACCCTCCCCTGCCGGCTAGAATCCTGGACGATTGACCTATTCGTCTACAATAGGAGAAGTCCGTCTTCGTGATTGGAAATAGCGATTGCTACAGGCGGCCTAGCACATTTTCGAAGAAGGCGCGAATCCTATTATTTATGTTGCTAAAATATTTTCAAATATAAACTTATACCGTCGAATAATATATACATATAACATAATAGCATAATAAAATTGATCACATATATAAAGAACTATTAAATAGAATATCTTATATTAATTTAAACGCAATACAGCTGAATACGATATAACACACGCTGATAATTAGCTTCAATAAATAGCTGTTTCCAATAGCATTATTACAGTAAAAGTGTCTCATAAATATTATAAATTGTATTTTTATAAAATATTTGATATTCAAGCTTCGAAACGCTCTATCGGTTGATCGGCATCCGAAGTATTTTCTTCTGCATTGAGGCAAGGCGATTAACCAATACATGCTGATAATGAATTCGTATATTGAATCAATTCAAACGCTTTTCCTCATACACGTAAGGGACACCGAGCCGCAAATTCTTGTAAACAATCTGACATTGTCGGAAATTCATCGCAACACACAGAGAGAGAGAGAGAGAGAAAGAGAGAAAGAGAGAGAGAGAGAGAGAGAAATAGGGGGGGGGGGGCAATTCAATCACATAACGGATGGTTTCCTTCACTGTGTAGTAATAGTAAACGTTGGGAAAATATTTGTGTGTTTGCCGCCAGTCTTATTGATATTCCGTACGTTCGGGTTACTATCGCATTAGCGTAATTAGATATTCGGCCGGTGCGTGCCGTTGACCTTCCCACCGGTGTTTTCGCACCGACAGCGCAAATATCTGCGCTGCGAGGCTTAAGCGGTCTCGCGATCGCGAAACGGATCGGATTGTTTTACGGGTGCGATATATGGGATACCGTGCGCATGCATGGACGTTACGCTGATGCGCATAATAAAAAAAAGTCAAGTCGCATTTTTTACGACTGTGTTTTCATCGAGGATTTAATTTATCATGAACTGTTATCGCTTTTTTTATTGGCAATTTACGCTCCTATCCGTCGAGACGATAACGCGACGGGTGTGCATTAGGTGTCGAACGGGATCGTGCCGGACACTGTCGTTTCTTTTGTAACGTTTTACAATTCCCGCGTTGATCGCGAGATTATCGCTTCAGTTACCTCGCACTTGCGCTTGTATTGTCAGTAGGCGCCTGTGTTGAGGCCTTGGCACATAGAAAAAGTTAAGCACAGTAAAACGTTAGTAAGAAAATCAACAGTTTGGATTCGCTATCGCTTACGTTATGCCTTAAGTTCTTGACTGGCTGATTTGCTTACTGCTTAAGTTTTTTTTTTTTTGCGTGCCATGACCCTTACGCTTCAACATAAAGTGCACAGCGGTAATACAAGCACACACGAAAATTCTCGTCCTCAGGTAAATCAGAAAAAAAAAGATGATCGAACGCAACGCTCACGTCTCACGATTCTCGATTCCACGCGTGCGAGCAGCCGATTACAAGTCACGCGTGCTTAACCGGCATAGAAACGGCACGAAATTTTATTTCGCATTACATACACAATACGCTTTTACGGTCCTCGTTCTCATTCATATGTATCGCAGCTTTTGAAACACCGCTCGAACATGCCACTGCAATTCTCTCCGGTGCATTACCCACGAGCGCGTCTCCGTCTCTGTATGCGCCTTCAATGCACCAGCGCACAATTGCTTTTCGACCCGTGCATCGGAGTTTAGTCGTCGAACCAACAAGTGGAAAGGTCAGTTCTGTTAATAACCTGGCATAACTTCGCGGCCGCGCCGCCTTTATCGCGAATTATCAGCGCGTTCGTCTGGTGAAATTTCGTCCGACTATAACGGCGCACGGGTTATTGGAAAGGTCGCGTAGAACTTCAAGTCGCTTTACTTGAGAGATTCTACGAGAACAAAATATTTTTCCCTTTTTCTGCAGGGCGGAGCGTTAGTGCGCGTCCAAATTTAAATTCAGAAAGCGCAAGAAAGTGCAACTAAAACGAACGGACACGCCCCTTATCTTGCCTCAATTAGTTAGCTGCAGTATTAATAGCGCTTGTAATAACGATCGCGCGTAATAACGGGGAGGCGTATAATAATAAATAATCGTTCTTGAGAAAATGAAGAATCGAAGCGATTGCGCGAGAGGCCCCGCGCGATTTCTCGTGGACAGCCTAGCCGGAACGACAAAACGATAATGCCGCGGTAGCGAAATAACTCGTCGCGAAAATTGCTGAGCCCGGACCCCCACTCAGTTCGATCCACTTCCCGTGTTGCGCGCCGCAGTTAGTTAATATCAATCGCTATGTTGCAATTTTGCGGCGGAGAAAATTCAATCGGAATTCCTACCCCCGGAGGAGAGTATCAGAGACGCCGCGGCCCTCCAGCCGGACTGATCTCCATCAGCGGGAATACCGCGCTACTGGAGAAGAATATAGTACCAGTGTAATTGACGATGCAAATCTAATTCACAATTAATTATATGTTTACGTTTAATTTATTAATGACGATATTCTTCCGACCCATGTTATATTGTTTGTATATAAACTCTTGTCAAGACTAATCAATCAGCAAATTCGACATCGAGTTATTAACTTTATTCGCGAACATTGATGAGTTGAATGTACGATAGATACTTAATTTTTTATCTATGTGAAATTATTTTGATCTATGAAAATAATTTAACAAAGAGATCAATTATATATATTTATTTTAAGAATTGATTATTCGATGAGCTGAGAATCAAGCAATTTTTCCCCAAAGCGGATTATTATGCGAATCCGAACGGCAAAGAAATAATGTCGATAAATTTGCCCACAGTAGAATTGCATAATAGTGATAAAAATAGTACGAATGTTGAAAAGGTCATAGTCTTTTATTGTTCCCGTCAGAAGAAATCGCTAAAAGATATGTTACGTCAGTATGAGGAAAAAGTCGCATCTGCTAATATATCATTACACGAAGAAGTTTATTATAATGTTTCACATGAACGATTACAAATATATATGTTCGAAGTTTGCGAAGACGTGCACGGAAAATTCAAACGCAATGGATAAACGATAATGAATGATAAGACGTGTGTATTTAAAGTCGTGGATAGGACGATCGCAAAAAAGGATGCACGTGTATCCTCCGCCGTATATATCTCCAAAAAGACAACGAGAAGGATTGCCCGTTACGGACGTGCTTCCGCCGGAAGTGAGACGTGGAAGGATGGGAGATAAGTGTTGGCCGCGCGATCAGAGCATAACGGAGAGCGATGACGAAGGGCAAAAGGACGAAAAGAAGGAGCGAGAGGAAGATGGAGGGAACAGGAAAAGGAAGAGCGTGACCTTGGCGAATCGAGTTCCGCATTGTTGTAGCCGGCAGATTTTTATGGATGCGAGACATTTCAAAGATCAATAATAAAGCCAGATGCGATTTTAATCAGTTCGGTCGAACGGGAAAACGACATTTTAATTTTACTCGAATAAAACGGTTCTTTTTTCTTACAGACCAAACACGGCAAATTTCTCGGATTTTTTTTTTAATTGTCACTAGTACGCGAAGAATTATAATACTGGGGATGTCGGCCGGTATAATGATAAACCTATGCGAGAAAAATTTATGTAATGGAAAGAAGAGAACAGTAGTGGAAGAAAGCAAAGACGGCTCGTGAGATTTGAGTTTCCGGGTTGTTGGTTACTAATGGTTCCATTGTAACTAATTACCCACTTGCGGGAAATTGCTACATTCCCATCTAAATTAGGGGGACCACGGTGTATAACGAAGAGAAAGAATAGAAAAAACTGAGACAAAGGCAGACGAGAGGATGAATGAAAACAAATGAGAAATAAAAAACAATTTTATAAATTGTCGAACCAATATAAAGTTATTATTTTTAAATTAATCTTTAAAAAATGTTAATAAGCAGCACTGTGCAGAATGCAAGCGTCAGAAATTGCTTCAAACGTAAGTATCCCACGCTTCTTACATCAGAAAATTATCTTCGTTGAGCTGCTACCAATGCGCGTGACATCGAGCAAGCGTACCGTCGCTTAAATCATCGTTCAAATATTCCACAGCCGGATTTGCTTATACAGAGCAAACCGCGCATAACGGGGAAGTTCCGCGGCTAAAGGAAAACCGTGCGTATACACCAACTGTGCGCGAGAGACGGCAGCGAAGCGAGAAGCTGAATAGCTGGTAGCAACAGCTCGTCGTTAGCGCAATACAAAAAGATCTGTCTTGACCTTGGGACCGGGTTCCGCATTGCTGGGTCGCGCCCGGTAGGGCCCGCGAAGATCGCGCAGAAGGAGGCGAAGTCGTTGCTACCGACTACCTTATGGACTCGGGTAACGGCCGACCTTCAACTTGACCGCTCAACTTGAGCGCCCTTCTCCTTCTCGCTTACGTGTGACCGCTCGCGGAACACTCGCGGTATAATTTTAGAAGCACGCGGGGTCCTTGACACCTCGCCGCGACGGGCGGCAACCATTGACAACCGCGGACGCGGACGCGGACGCTGCCCCTCCCGTGTCCATTGACTCGCGTCACGTTACGTTTGCGATGAAATTTCATGTAACGATTGATTTCTGCTCGGCTCGTTCCTCTCCCCTTGCTCGAATCACCGATTGTCAGACTTTAAGGAAACAAGTGTTTCTCGATAACAATACAAAGATAACGTGCCTGTGTCAAGTAGATATCAATTCTTTCGTATCCATAGAATATGCTTTCAAAGTTTGGCGATTTATTCCAAGATATTTTTTATAAAGCATTGTGATTATGTATTCTTCAAAAAATTGATATTTATTTCCAAAGGAAATCTAATAAGATATTAACAAATTAGTTCGTCTACATGTATGTAATTTAAAATTTTATAATAAATAATTTTCCAGTTTTCTACCATCGTTGTGATATGTTACATTTTTTCCATAGAATTCTTTAAAATGTTCAATTATATTTTATCCTAAGAATTAAGAATCTAGTTAAAAAAATATTTGGTTTTATTGTAGATACTCAATCAGGATATCTTAATGAACACCAAAGAGGAGGAATGGGGTAATGCCGTATGTCTGAGGAACAACGTGATACTGAGAGATCGTCTAATGACGGATGCAGCTCTCGGTGGACCACGGCCGATAAAATCCGAGCATAGTTATAGTCTTTTGGCTCCCAGTCCGCCTCCGAGCCCGGCAACGCCAGGAGATAATCCTCATACGCCGAATTCGTGTTCTGGCGCGGTTGGTTCTACAGCGACTACTAGTTCCTCCATCGATTTCGCCAATCTGGATCACAAGTCTCTCGATATCCGCGACAGAATGGATGGTAAGGAAATGACGTATTGTGTGGCAGTCTTCGTCCTTTTGAGAAAAAACAGATAATTTTATCATTCACAAATTCTTCGTCATGTTTTTTCTTTAACAATAATTTCGGAGGAACTGTAGAGATAGAAATTATCACTGAAATATTTTTTTCAGATATGGAAGAAGAATGTTTTCCGGCTATTTCGATAAGTAGCACTTCGAACCGTGTCGAATCGTCATCGTCGTCGCCGCTGACGTCGTCATCTACCTCGAGCGCAATCCTCAAGAGAAACAATCTAGTACCTGAAGATAACGAGTACCCGGAGATCAAGGACGAACCTATCAGCGCGCCAGCAAGTCCCTGCGCGCCTTGTCAACCAAATTGCGATATAGTGGACGATACGAGCGCGATAACAATGGTGTCGCCGCAGAGTCTTCATTTTCCCAAAACCCATCCCTCGCACACGAGTGACAGCGAAGAAGATGACGAGGAGTACTATCAGGTATCTCAACTTAAATCAATATTGCGCCAGGCATCAGATTGTTCTCGAGCGATAAAATACTCTTCGGCATTAGGTTTTATCCAACTGTATATTATCTACATTAGTCTCAACTGCTCGAGAATATAATGCTCGTGGAAAAGGGTACAGTATATAGACTCGCTTGATTTATGAGCAAGAACTAGTGAGATTTATTGTGTTCGAACTACGCGTTGTTATTTGAATATACCGATTCTTCATTAGTTTCTTATCGTCATCGTCGTCACTTACTTCCAGAATATGGAGATTGAGGAGTACGGCATGGTCTGCGAGGGGAAGGAAGCGACCTTGCACGCGTCGAGACAGGGATTGCCGCCGACGCCGCCCAGTAGCATAAGCTCCGACAGCGAGGGTACCGCTTCCGCTTCCTGTTCGCCCGAACGCCGAGATTCCCAGACTTGTACGCAGAATCTCAGAGGCTTGCTGACACCGAGGCTTTACGTCACCAACGGCACTACTCACACTACCAGACAACCCATTCATACGCCTCTGATTTCCTGTCAGCCGGTAAGACACAAAGTCTGAAGAGTTTGATAATTTCTTATGAATCCTTCTCTCATATCCTTATCTAGGTCTATCTTTGCCTGTGTATTTTTAAAATTTTTTAAAATAACTTTAAAGACATTTTTATTGATATTTGGTTCAGTATTCTAAGTTATGATGCATATCCCACGCCCACCTCTACACACCTCATGTTTACATTATCAACATATATAATCGAGTATCGTTAGTCAGTAAGATGACTGAATTTGTATTAATAAATTTGAAGTTCTTTTATGGATGAGTTTCACATGGATAATGTTTTACATTTTATTGCTGTCATATTTATTGACTCAGTATATTAGCGTGACGCACTTATATGTGATTGACATTACAGAAAGGATCTACGGTGTTAATATTGACGGAGGAAGAGAAGAGAACCTTGATAGCCGAAGGATTTTCCGTGCCCACGAAGCTTCCTCTGACGAAACAAGAGGAGAAATCTCTGAAGAAAATACGAAGAAAGATCAAGAACAAGGCATGTACAACAATGTAATCTGGATATTCAAATTCTCTTCAAATGTTATCCAACTTGCGAAATTACGAATGTGACGTGAAAGATGTTGACTTTACATGGTACTTTTTGCAGATATCGGCGCAAGAATCAAGAAGAAAGAAGAAGGAATACATGGAAGATTTAGAAAACCGAGTCACCTTGTTGACAGGCGAGAATTCCTCGTACAGAGAGAGGCTGAATTCTCTAGAAAATATGAATCGCGAGCTAGTAAAGGAGTTAGAACGTCTTCAGAACTTGCTGCAGCTACAACAATCTTAGATATATTCATTTCTATTTAGAATACCCCAAATTTATTTGATATCAAATTTTTATTTTTAAAAAGATTTACAGTAATTGCTCTCCCCAAAAATAATTTTTGATCCGAAGAATACTACACGTTTGCGATAATGTTCACAAAAAATGACTAAGCAATTTAATATTGTTACAAAGTTTGAAAATTATAAAAAGTCCTGAAAAAGATTGTAGATTCTCAAATCTTTCACGGATGCTAATATAGATTTATCTATACTCATCAAATTGTTCTTCCATATATTAATTCCTTTAATTGTTACGAGGTGATAAAAATGGCGTGTTTTTATTGCCAAGTCACAGGTCAGAATTAAAAAGATATATTTTTTTTTAGGGATTAGTGCAATTTCTTTACATTCCTAGAATGTCTTCCTCACATACAAGACACGATGAAGCATTTGTAGTGTTATCGCGATTGAAGGTTTATGAAAGACATCCCGAATGCTGCAACAGCTTTCAATTCTTTCAATAACTAAATATTTTATGCTAATATACTATATGTACATCATCTTTCGTTAAATCAACATATTTTCGCCAGGAGTGCCTTTGCGGATTTATTTCCATTTTTCTTCCAGCATATTGCGAACCAAAAGATATATAGGTGGCTAATTTATTTTCTCGCAATTATATGATACATTTAGTTTGAGTTTTTTTTTACATTTCAATAAGACGAAAATATTTTGAAAATATGGGATTTGGATATTTGATCCACGATATTTACATGTTGTGAAAAGCAGTTGGTTGTTGGTTATTGCCAAACTCGATGCAACGAGGAATTTCAAAAAAACACCTAGATGTAAACGGCCTTTTGATTATTCCATATATTTGTGCTGCAAAAGTAGTTTTAAATCGTTTGGGACCCAAATAAATATTTTTGGGGTTCATAATAGCGTATTTATCGGTACATAATTCTTGACGCGGTACATAAACTTTGACGCAGTTTTGTCAATGGATTGGCCTGTATACAAAACAAAACCATATGACATATTTTATATGTAAGAAAGGAAAACGAAAGTACGATTATTCGTCTTATGTAAGAAAGTATGTTCTTGTGTAAATGTAAAAGTTCGATGCAGTCGACGAAATTATTGTATTTTACGTTTTACGAGAAGATATTTAGCTGTATGTGCAATAAGATTATCATGCAGTTCGACTTGAAGGAAACAGTCGCGTCAAATCGACGGTGTACTATTCTTTTAGGGCACTATCACTAACGCTAAAACGTGTGTTAGAATAAGGCTCCAAGATCGATCACAATGATGATAATTCATTTTGCGTTAGTTCAAAACGCGTAGTTGAAATGTTTGTAAAATATAAGTTTGCGAGTGTAGAACATATTGCTCGTCCACGAAGAATCGTTGAATTCCGCTGTTACGTTTGCAAGGCAATGGAAATCAACTATTCGAGCAGCAAGTTCTTAGCCTCATTTATATAGGTATAGATATGATCGCGCTCGAGAAAATTATATAGGACGGTTTCCTGGTGTCTTCAAACGTGAAGCTGCATTAGTTGTGATGTAAAAAGAATTTCATTCGAGCTAATCGATATTAAATGTCATTAGTATATTACGTACCAAACAATATTGTGACTTTTAATTGTTTTTCTTCGCAACTTTGTTTCATGATTAGCGTAAGTTCGCGCAAGAAGTGTTGTCGCACGATAGTGGCAGAACACTCGACTATACTTACCGCATGAAAGTTGTGGAAAGGGACCAACGCGTGTAAGACAAGAAGACTTTTTCTTCTTCTTCTCGCTCCCCCTTCTCTTCTGCTTCACATAATTGCCAAATAAATAGTAAAGTTTAGTGTCGTATCGCGTGTCCAGGAGATAGTATGTGTATTAAATGGTCACACATCCCTCGCATGAGTGTCTACAGAACGATCGCGGCTATCATTGTGCGTCGATATCTCTTTAATACGGAACGTATATTTTGATCGATTGACATATTTTTTGATCTTTTTATCGTATGAGTCTAAAAATGCAGGGTAAAATACGTTTGTATTATAAAAATAACGTATATAGCATGGCCATAAGGAATCTTCATCTATCTATTCTTGAGATTCACACACACACACACACACACACACACACATTATATTTAATTAATAAAAATAAATTATTATACATATATATACTTATAAGCCAGAACTTAAATTAAAATCGATTTCAAATTCATCAAAGGAAACCATAGAGATATAAGAATAGAGTGCGCCAGTCATATGCTAGCACGTAAGAGGCTGCGATATAGGAATAGAAAAAGAACGCTGCATATAGGCCCTTTCTGTCTTTGTCTACGCGTGCATGCGAAACAAAGACAGAAGGGGCCCATGCGCAGCTTTCTCTTTTTATTCTGCGCAGCTTTCTCTTTCTATTCCTATATCGCTTTTTCAGCTCGCTCGCGCACTCTATTCTTATATCTCTATGAAGGAAACACTCTCAATGTTAATTTCTCGTTTCCTAAGCCACGCTGTATACATAAAGACGCGTAACTCTTACGAAAAGATTGAATTTTAAGATAATTTTAAATTAATTATTTTTACAGTTTTTATAAAAGAATTGATGAAGAGACCTGCTCTGAAGGATATGTTGTTGGATAAAAGTCAATGAGGCAGTCAATAAACAAATGATAGTAATCTATAACATAAATGTGAATGTGAAGGCACTTTCGATGTACATACTTCGCAGACTTGATAAGCGCTATCGGCTAGGAATTTTCATCTTTTCTGCGTATACATGGCACGCACACAGACCACACATATACACATTACACATACGCATATGGTTTTTAATTACCACATGCGTATGATAAAGAAATAATTACATGTCTGTACAAAAGCGACAGAGAAATGATTTTTATCGAAAGCAGAGAGTTTAATATATTCTATGAGAATAGAGCTTTATAGTTAATTATATATATACATATATTAACATTATACATTCATAAGAGATGACTATATTTTACGACAAATTACACAAACGTTCAATAGCGAAGGAAATCATATATAGTTATCTGATACATGAATTTATCACTATTACCATTCTCGTTATCATGATATATCATTTATTTCTCACATGCGAGCGTTAATACATCTTTATATCACGTACTAGGCGTATATATTTATCCAGAGAGAAAGAAAAAGAGAGAATATATAAATATATATATACATATTAACAAAGCTAACATAAATATAAATATATATCCTATTCGACGCATGTCGAATTTACGTGTGCATGTATAACGTGTCTATATAAAGCGCAGTACCACGTCGTCAATGTACCGCGGGGTCCTGCAACTTCGAATGGATGTTGTCCGACAATAAGTAATAAATATTTGTGAACCAGCATATCGTACGCTTTATATGATTTACATATATTCGCATTGCACCCTAATGTATTCGAAATTATTTCTTCCCTGTAAAAATGAATATTTCTTCTGTTCCTTTGATTTTGCCATGTTTAAAATCTTAACAAACTATAATTTATATTATCATTTTATAACGAAACATTTCCACAAATGGGATGGTAAAATTGGAATCGGCGTATATATATATATATATATATATATATATATATACCTAATCGAATGTTCCAACTGACTAATCAACGCCCAGCCCAAACCCTTAAACCTAGAAACATGAAATTCGGGGAGTATATTCCTTCCATGACATAAGCACTCATTAAGAAGGGATTTTTAGAAATTCGACCCCTAAGGGGATGAAAAAGGGTAAAATATGTTTTCACGGATTTTTCAATATCTCTTAGGTCCAATTAATGAGATATCGAATTGGTTTTTGCTTACAAAGGTTACACATACAAGTACTTTAAAACATAATTCAAGATTTTGCCCTAATCAATCCCTAAGAGGCAAATCTAAATTCGGAGGTGAATTATAGAATCCTTCGCATAGCGTAGCGAAGCACGGATGTATCAAGCTATATAGTATAACATAAATTTAATAATGACAAAGTACATTTCCTTATTTCTCTTACTCTTATTCCTCAGTATCCATCTCCTCATTTTCCAGTTGATCTTCTATCTTGCTTTTTAGAGTAGTAAGGCTGAGAGGCGCGTCTATATCGAAAATCTTACGTTTCTCCATCTTGTCCCTCTTGGACCTGTATAAGGGATTTTCGAATCTACCTGCACTCGCGACTTGCTTTATCCTCTCGACGTCGTCGTCAGCCTCTCGTCCGCTCATTCCGGGAACGTTAGCAATCTGAACGTTGCCCTCGGGAACGTTCTCGAAACGGGCGAAACCGTGCTTCTGCTTGTCCTTCCGAATTCCATCTCGGACGGATGAGACGGCTTCCATACATCCCGAGAGAACGCTGCAAAAAATTACATTCCGTCTCAGGAAGATCGATAGATATCCAATGGCGTCGCACAAATACTTCCCACGTGCATCTGAGATAAGTACTTAACACAGTCTCCAATATGGAATCCCAAAAATATTTTAAAGCAGAACAGAAAGAAAGTAATAAAAATGAAGTAAATGACGGGACTGATCTCGGGACTGATGTCAATTATTTCTATCAACGCAGGTTAATTTTAATTTTGGTTTAACTTTACCTTTCATCTTTTCCTAAATAGTTCTAAGAGCTAGAAAAAGATAGAAAATATAAGTTAAACTGAGATTAAAGTTAATCTACGTTGGTAGAAATGGACATAAATCATCAATTATAATGCCACATAAATATCATGTCTCGAGAAGAGACGCCTTACATAAATATAAAAACCGTATCCTCATAGCGCGTAAAGTGAAATGGGAATCTTGGTCTAAAAGATTTTGGCCTCAAGCAGAACGTACTCGACGAACCGAGAAAATTACACAGCGGCCAATTGCATTCGGTTTGAAGCCTGCTGAGAACAATAATAAACCGACCAGTCGGCCCGCCGAGGGAGCCGAACTAATTAAATGTTAGACGAAGGAGTGAGGGGCGCGCAGGACGGTGCCTCGATTCCAATCGCGAAGCCAGTCGCGGAACGGCGGTGAAGAAATTAGCGCAATGAAACGTAAAACTGTAAAATAGGAGAACGGGAGTGAATTTGTTGTTGCGCTAAACTATCGTTATCCTGTCGCTACTTCGCAAATTAAAATATCCTGTTTCGCACCCAGTCTCCCCGCCGTTCCAACTATATATAATATCTCTTTCCTTCCTGCGTCAAGCTCGCAATCCCTCTTCCCTCTCTCCCTCTC